>NW_004798234.1:130718-131460 GCF_000002075.1 Aplysia californica | reverse complement strand
GGGGGGGGTATTGTTAAATTTTTGTGAGTTTGAGAAATCTTAGTTCTAAAATTATGATTTAAAAAAGGAAGATGTTTTTACTCCGCATTGCCACAGTTTTTATCACGGAGTCGGGCGCCAACCCAGCATGTCAAGGTCAACCCATGCTAGGAGAGGGAAACAACTTTCCAGCAGAAAGACCAAAACACCAGATAGAAATTCTCTCTTTATGAGAAATGAACTCGGACCTTGTGTGTGAGATGGCGAAGCAACTAACTTATCATTCAGCAATGGAGGCCGGTGTTTATAAGTTTGGAACCTCATGTAGTCTCCCAGGTGATGGGAAATACGTAGATACTTTCCAGTCATTATCATTATTACGACGTTCCTCTCCCTTCAAAATGTTATGCTATGCTATAGTTCCACGAAGACCCCTTGGGTAAATACTCCAAATAACACAAAATGTAACTATGCCACTTTTATCCGATTACAGTCCTATACGACTGTATGTTATTTACAATCATCGTCATTCGGTGCCTTTGCTGACTGGCGTGGGCGATCATGGACCTCCATTTCACTCAGTTTTGCGTTGCAACGATGACGTCTGTCGTTCTTGCTATTCCCAGCTATGTTGTCAACTTGTCCAGTATCTTTTCCCTTTCCCTGCCTCTGCCCCTCTTTCCATCAAACTTGCCCGTTGCTCTTTACAATACTTTTATCATAACACAACATACAGGACCATGAACACGCAAGCACACACACA
>NW_004798234.1:127610-128937 GCF_000002075.1 Aplysia californica | reverse complement strand
GTAGGAGTAGTTGGAAGAAGGTTTTCGGGCAGGATGAAAGTATGTATTAATAGTTAGCAGAATACATGTCTCTGATAGAATAGTTTCGCTAGTAATTCGTATAGAAAAAAATCATGTCAAAAATCTTTCATGAATACTGGGTAAAACTTTGTACATTGTTCATAGTCAGTCTGCCTTCTGTTGTTTCCAGATGTGTGCGTCCAAATGAAGGGTGGGGAGTTGGAGCTGGATAATATATAGTTTTTAAAAAAAATGGAAATTGACAGATAGATAGGGACACAGGTGTCGAAAGGTAATCGATTGCAGTTTGTTTTAGTAGATGTTTTACGGCCCTCGCAACTGCAAAACGTCATATGAGCGCCACAAAACACGGGTGCACGGACAACAGCAACAGCGATGAAAGCAACAACAATAACGATAACAACAACAACAACATAGCGACAGCAACAACAACATAGTGACAACAACAACAACAATAACAGAAAGAACAACAAAAATAATAGCGATAACAGCAGCAGCAACAACGATAACAACAACAGCAGCAACAAAACAACAACAACAACAACAGCAACAACAACAACAACACCAACAGCAATAACAAACAAACTACAGCTGGTATGATGCACCACAAGCACGTCTCCCCCTGTTTTACTTCTCTCTGTCTATCTCGCTTTCCCCCTCCCTATACTAACTTGCCATTACTGCGGCTTCTCTTTACTCAAACAAACAAACGACCACAAAAAATGGAAGCCTTATCAATTAAGAGCAGAGAGCCAAGCAACCTTGAAGACTTACTTACTTTCTCTCTCCCTATACCGTCAGGTACATAAGGCGGACAGCAGTCGACGCCACGTCCTCCAATTTTGACAAATCCAGGCTCTGGATGATTGCCTCATCCCTTAAGGTGCCTCTATAGCTTCCAGTTGGTATCCAAATACCATGTCTGATAGGGCAATCGTGTCTTCGGCATTCTTAGAACATGCCCTATATACCTCAATCTTCTCCTTTTTATAGTTGACAGCAGCAACGAAAAACTGAAGCCACAAAAAATCCCCAAATGAATACATCTTATACAAACTACAACGTACTAACTTATAATTTTATAAATGTAACACCTTCTTCGTCACTATTTAGACCACTGAGGCCAAACCCGGCAGAGAAGTATACAACGTCCCAATAGAAAGACAAAGATATTCAAAAATATTAACCTCCATACGTGAATCAAACTCACGTCTCCTGCGTGCTGTGGCGAAGCACCTTTATTGCTATACCACAGACACCGGCAAAGTGAAACCTCTTAATAAACTTTCAACACCAAACCGACTCC
>NW_004798234.1:124352-126633 GCF_000002075.1 Aplysia californica | reverse complement strand
TCTCTCTCTCTCTCTCTCTCTCTCTCTCTCTCTCTCTCTCTCTCTATCTCTCTCTCTCTCCCTCTCTCTTTTGCTCCCCCCTCTCTTCCTTACTAATACACACGCTCACAAACACACCTACCCGCAAACTGTCCCCAATAACCCAATTCTTTCTCTTAACAATCTTATCTCCTCTTTCTCTCGAATTTTATCTTTTTTTTCCTTTTCTCTCTTTTTTTTTTTCTTGTTTCCATTTTTGAGCTGTGTGACCCATTAATCACGCGGCATCGTCAATATCTGTTTACATAGACAAACACAGTAAAACACGACCAGGATCACGAGTAATCTCCCCTATTTAATGGGTGAAGGATTAACTAGAGCATCTGCGCACAGGCGAGCCTGGCTTCATGGCTTCTCGGCACGAGATGGGTTAATTAAACGTATTGTTGAACTCTCCGTCTGTTCAGAGTTAAAGGATCGTCTTTAAGGTGGGTTTAACGTCGCTTGTTTGATCTCAGGTCCCGCGAGAATTAGAAAAGGTTTTGAGTGCGGGAGGAGGAAGGCGATGGTTTAAAAGTTTAACGTAGGAAAAAAATTGTTTATTCACTTATCTGCTTATTTTTAGCGTTCTTTTTCCTCTGCGTTATCTTTCGTTGTAAAAGAAAGGCTCAAGGAATGCAGTTGTATCGTTTAGACTTAGACTACAGGTGTCAAACTTACGGCCTGCAGGCTGCGTATTTACGGTTTCTGCATCTGACCAGGCGAATATTTATATCCGGCCCGAGCCCGAGAGAGAATTCTGGGTAGATCATCCTGAGAATCTCCATAGCACAGAACTTTACTCCAAACGTTAACGAACAGCATGTAGTTGCATAGCTCAGTCGCATTTTGGCTTAAGGGAGGGTCAAACGAACACTGAAATATAATACCAAGTACTTTACTTAAACCCTGTCTTTCCTACTGTATCATTAAATTATGTAAAGGGGATGTTCAATTTTGGCCCAGCACTAGGAGGGCTGATTCTGTTTTGTTGTTGATTTATTATTCTTTCGGAGTACCTCTTTGACGTCATTCAGTCATGTTTTGCGGGGTCTCTCCCTGCCCTTGTATCCTGCCTCTATTGCAAGGTAAGCTGGTGCAGCTGGTGGATGTGGGGGTATTCTCCTCAAATGATTCGATTCATTTACTTGATTCTTTGATGTGTTTATAGTGCGTTTCATGACTTGTTATATCTCTGTTGAATTTCTGGACAGTTGAATTTCTTATGCAGTTTTTCTTAAAGTGACAATAATTGATTTTCTAAAGGTTGTACATCTCACAGGCATAACTTTGTTATTTATGTCTGGCATTGGTAAGTCAATGTAGGAAGGAATATGTTGCTGATACTTTACTTACTTTTACTTTTTCATCCTCTGTTGCCGTTAAGCGTCGAGGGGAGATGCAGTTTTCTATGGTAGGCCAGCTCTGCAGCTCTTTCAGTTGTGATGTTATGTTTTCTTAGGGTTTCCTTGACACCCTCGATCCATATTTTGCGTGGCCTTCCTCTTCTGTTGCTGATACGTTGTCCTTTTTTACTTTCGTCGATAGGTATTTACCGGTGGGTGGTGTTGACAACTGGTAGGTTACTGCATTTGTATTTTGGGTCTCCATTTCAATTTCCTCGCCCAGTCTGCCATCACGTGTAAATAATTTTATTTCCACCCCCCAAAGATATACATATTCCTCAACCAGTTTGAGTTGTGTACCCGTCAATGGTGGTGCTCAGTGGGCCTAGGTCTCTGCTTATTTTTATTCCTTCTATTTAGTCAATATCACTTCTCATCTGGTTTTCTTTGCAAAAATGGGCCATATAAATACCAAAGATTAGAGATCTTTCAAATAAAAGGATGAGGAGAGATAAGGACCAAAAATACTTAACAGGAAAGAATAAGTTAACCACCCGCAGCATCTGTCATCCATCCTTACTTTTTTTTGTCAAAAGGCCTGAGGCTCGCTGTAAGTCTTAGTACATTCGATTCTTTGTCATTTTTATAAAGAGAAAAGGATTATAAATAATGGTTCAGCAAGAACTTTTACTTCAACAACAAAGTAACAATGGCCTGTTGATTGCCGGGGAGCGACATCTATCCTGTAGCGTGTAGTATAGATCGCTAGGGGGCTATTTCAGATAGTGACATATTATTATGGTACAAAATTATGATCTGTTATGTAGGTCAATGAAGTATATAAACTATCCCTCTCTCCCCTTCTCTCTCTCTCTCTCTCTCTCTCTCTCTCTCTCTCTCTCTCTCTCTCTCTCTGG
>NW_004798234.1:118459-121492 GCF_000002075.1 Aplysia californica | reverse complement strand
CATTTATTTATTTTTATTCATTTATTTATTTATCTTGCTTGTTTCAACACTCACAATATCTCTTTGGATTTTTCTTTTCCCTTTTCTCTCTAATCACAAGGTCACCTCCTCACTCACTTTTCAGTCTAGTCTCGATAAAAAGAAGCACAACACAGTACGATAACCCATGTTTAGATTTAGAGTAGAACTAGACGGCCAGAGAACGTATAGAGTAAAAGCCAAACAGATAAGATAAGTTAAGCTTTCTTGTCCAGATGCTGGCACACACACACACACACACACACACACACAAACACACACACACGCACACACACACACACACACACACACACACACACACACACTCATATCCACACAAGCATGTGCACACTCAAACACATATAATCACACCCCTACACATATAATATACACACTCTCTTACACGTCCCATCTTCCACACACATAAGATAATATCATGCTTGCACTCCCAACAGACCCACAGGCACACGCTGATCATATAAATGAACAATTATTGTCAACAATGATAATGTTTGAGTTGAGTTAGGTGTTTAATCCAATTTTTAACAGTAATCCTACTGCAGAATCAACAGAGGGCAAGATAGGGAAAAGGACACGCTACCGTCTGAACACTCTCACCCAAAATAAACATAGCGAAATACTAATACTAATACTAATACTAATAAATCAATGAATAAATAATAAATAGCATTTGTAAAGCTCATGTCTCCACTTGAAAGCAAGCTCTATGCTCTTTACACTATATTACCCCAGCAGACAATAGAACACTCAGAAACATTCTCAGCTTCCTGGGAAGCATACAGTGCAAGCAGCTGGTTCAGCGCTCCAACACTAACAAACTGACAAGACCTTTCACTGTCAATAGCTGGGTACCCATTTTCACCTGGGGAGAATTCGAGTAAAGTGCCTTTCCCAAGGACACAACCTCGGGCCCGCGGGTTGAACCCCCGAACCCGCAACCTCACGATTACGAGTCCGGTAGCCTAATTTGGGGTGCCCACTACGGTTGGGATCGGCTGATCGGGCCGGTCGTCCGACTCGTTCGCCTAAAAAACAAACGTGTGTGTTTTCAGTTTCTGGAGATCGAGTCGGGCGATCGGCCTGATCCAGCCGTAGTGGGCACCCCATATAAGGAGGACTGCACGACATCGACACACGGATAGCAGTCAGATAAGACTGTTGGGAGAAATATGTGAGGCATCGTGGTGGAATCCGGCTCTCGTTAATTTTTGGGCATGTAAAGTTATTGGTATCATCTTAAAGCTTAATTACTTGTCTTTATATGGATAAAAAAATATCCATTTGTCTTGAATACAAATCGAGATATTTGCAAAAAAAGGAGGTGGGGTTCACCTATTCTCAGAGGTAAAATTTGTGAGAAAATGGCCGCCAAAGATTTGTTATTTCCTTAACTAAAGAGTCCGTGCTAACTAAAAATTTACATTTTTTTGGTATCTTTAATCAACGTTTTTCAGAAAAATCTACACATAAACGAGTTCTTTAATGGGTATGAAAAGAGTTTAACCGAAAAACAAAAATTTGCTAACAATTCACAAACCTGCGGAAAAATGCAAGTTTCTTCACTTTGATTATTTTGACGAGAGCCTGATTCTACCACGCTGCCTCACATATGTTGCCTCATAAACACCCAAAAAATCTTCATCCTTTACTTCTTGGCTAAAATAAAAAAACCCAAAACAAATAAAAAAACAAAAAAAAACCCAAACAACAACAAGCAAACAAAAAACTACCAGGTGTGCCAGTGCCCTCTTGATTTCAAGGGACCCCCCCAAAAAAAAAAAACAACACAAAAAAACAACAACAACAAAACAACAAACAACAACAAACAACCCCCTCCTCTCAAAAACAAAACAAAAACTGAACACAAAACGTTGTGGTTCAACCGACAAAAACAAAAAATGCAATCTTTTTATCTATTTTTCTTGGTTCTCACATTTTTTCCTACGTGTTTCTCAGCTGCTGTCGAGATCACAGAAAAACAGGACGCAAGACACCCACAGCCTCGAGATCTCACTCACACTCACACTCACACACACACGCTTGATTAAAGGAAAGTGCTGCCCGCGATCAAAACGCGTCGTCGAAATGTTGCCAAGAATGATTTATTACCACTATCACTTCAACAGTCTTAGGCTCCTCTTTGTTGCCCTCTTTCTCTTTAAGAGCCCCTCCATCAACACGTCTACCTCTGAGAAGAAATATAAAACAAAAAGAAAGAGCGACACAAAAACACGAAATAGAACAAAACTCTCGAAACGAAAACATATGGCGTGCAAGAAACACAAAAAGTAACGCAAGGGCCGATGATCGAAGCCACACTATTATGTATCTCACATGAATACTCATTAGGAGAATATACATTTTTTGTTTTCCCTTTTCCCCCTGATTTTTATTACTTTCCGATTATCTTCCCACACCCTAACAAATGGTTATTTAAGAAAAGCTGCCACAGACCTCGTACATGGAGGATGTCTTTCTTTCAGGACAAAGATTGCAAAGAAACCTGGCTCCTGAAGACATAATATTAATAATAAAATACGAAGATTATCCCACATCTTACACATTGGCCAATACAAACAACGATAATATATTTTTTTAAAGGACGAAAAGAAAAATTAACAGAAAGCAGAAACCTTTGATCATTTGGGTGTTGAGACAAATATGGCAGGCAGAGCTCTCTGGCCATTTTTGCATCCTGTTTTCCCAATGAATATAAAATGTACTCATAATGTTGAACACTTCTTTGTTCTTCCCGTTTGATATCAAATATACATTATAAGAGCACCCAGTCCCATAAAAACACACACAAAGACACTCACACGCACATTTATAATATACACAATGTGTATTGACGTCCCCACTGCACAGGACATTGTACATCCAGGATCGGATTGCTCAGCCACATGCGTGTCAACAGATGAGCTGCAGGATTTCATCGTCATCTTCGGCAAAGAAGTACTACCTACATATTATGTAATATATAAACTTAATATA
>NW_004798234.1:117257-118359 GCF_000002075.1 Aplysia californica | reverse complement strand
TATATTGTTCCTCGGCCGTAATAATCTATTAGATATTATGACAA
This sequence comes from Aplysia californica, assembly GCF_000002075.1. Classification (NCBI taxonomy): domain Eukaryota; kingdom Metazoa; phylum Mollusca; class Gastropoda; order Aplysiida; family Aplysiidae; genus Aplysia; species Aplysia californica. The sequence goes on along the minus strand of NW_004798234.1, from coordinate 118,315 downwards.
CACAATGATTGATATGTTCCCTGTTGGAGCACCAATTATGTCTTAGAACCCAATAAACAATGAAAGCATAACTTCACATGTTGGGAATAAAATGTAATTTAATAATTTAAAAGTCAAGCAAAACTCAAAACAAACCAGCACGAGAAAAAAAGAAAACGAACAGCAAAAATGTTGAAACAAAAATAAGAAGTATTATTTTACAAGTAGGTCAAATTCATTACTTTAAGAGAAAAAAAAATATGCATGTACATTATATTTTTACAATGTTGGCCCGTTGCGAGATATAGTTTTTCCGGGTGGTAGACACAGAGGAAGTGGATTGCCAAAACACTACCCCATCCCTTCAGAGCTTTACTTTCTTGATGTTATAATGCTCCAAAGGAGAGACATGCTCAACACCTTTGGAATCAAGGAAAATGTAAGGGAGTGTCTACCTATTTTGCAGGTGTGTTTGGGACATTTTTTATGGTAGGGAATTTTAAACATTTTAGTTTAGTTTTGTAAGAGTTTTACGGCACTCGCAACTGTGTAGAGTCATATGAGTCCGGGAAACCCATGTTGGCTGCATTCACAGCAGTTTTTTTTAGTACGGCGTTATGTTTGATCAATGAACAGACTAAAATGTTAAAAATTCATGGCAAAAATCTCAAAATTAAAATTAAAATTTTAATATTTGGAATTTTGCTTGGATGGGGGTGATTTTTATCTAGCATCTTGGTCTTTCTGCCAGAATGTTGTATCTCTCGCACTTCAAGTTTGCCCTGGTGGGATGGGAGAAAGCCTGCCGTCTGATTGATATGAATTGTTTCGACAGGGGTGTAAAACCACCTACTTGTAATATATATGATAGTATTATTTTCCTACTCCCATAGGCACACTGTGGACCATTCAGAGGCGCACTGATTGGACCCTTCCTGTCAGTCAGGACCAACCTAACGGGCTGATTGGGATCCAACATTCCTGCATTGAGACGTAGACAGTCAATGCTTTTTTTTAGCGAAATAAAAGATAACACCCCCCCCCAATAATAATACAAACAACAACAACAACAACAACAA
>NW_004798234.1:111132-113547 GCF_000002075.1 Aplysia californica | reverse complement strand
CCTTTTCCCCAAACACACATACACACATCAGTCTTTGGAATTGAGAAGAGAAGAAGAAGGGGGAAAAAATATGATAATAACAACACAATTTGCGCGCACTTTGGAAGACGTGTTTTGGTTCTGTCCCTACTCCGTTCGCCGTTCAGAAGAAATCCTTTCCCCAGATACAGCGCGAAGATCAAAGGAGTCTGTCGTTTTATTTACACCCCATTTAACAGACCCACCTAAGCGAAGCTCAGGGCCTTGAACAATAGATAGGGAGAACGGGTAAAATGCCAGCACACTTGCGCGTCGGCCCCTGTGGATTCCCCTACAAAAGCGCGCTCGAGAAAGTCAAACGCGTTGGACAAATCATGTAAAGCAGCCAACAATGCTGTGCGCAGCGGGCGATCCTGATCTGTATGCGTCATCCCGGGGCGAGGAGAAGGTGTAGCGGCGACAACAGAGACAGCAACCACAACATCGCTGTGGGTGTCGAGGCCTGTGATCCAGTTCTGGTCCAGAGGAGACTAGATCTAGGCTAAGGCGACTCAAATCTTGCCACGGAACCAACGGGGCTCCGAGGAAGCGACGGGCTCAGGCCGATGTGCAAGTTCTTGCAACCATTACCAATAGCATCTTTTTTTCATATCTGCTGTTTAAAAGAAATAACGTTTCCCCATAGAGTTATGCGTTTCCCCAAAAGTTATCCAAAATGTCTTATTTTAGTTTTAGTATGAGTTTTATGGCACTTACAACTTAAATAGGTATTGTAATTGCTTAACATTAGCTAGTGATTAGCATTCAAAGAAAAGAAGGAGGGGGAACGATAAAACCATCGATATTAGATAGGAAAGAAAGAGCTAGGGAAGAAGGAGCAAACCACACCAGAGCGCCCTTCAACCACCCACATACAAAAGAAATATTATTATGCGTACGACTCTGGCCAATCAATTGTTTATCTGACAACTGGCGGTAAGACTGTCAATACTTTACGCCTCCTTCAACACAATTTAGATCATAATAAGGTGACAAGGAGCTTCGACAACCCTGGCTGTCACAGCGAGCCTAATGTAAAATCCCTGTTTGTACAAGGCAAAACTCAATTTCCTTTTATTAACTTCTTTACATGAGATTCAAACTCATTGCTTTTGAGTGCACCAGGCTGTTTTATGTTTAAGTAAAGTTTTATGGCGCTCGCAACTGCATAAGGTCATATGAGCGACAAGGGGTAGATGTCTACAGAAAAGTCCAAAAGGGGGAATCAGGCTTACTCTGCTCACCTCTCTAGCCTCAACAGCACAACATCTGCTTCGACTATCAAAGCTTGAACGCACCCCGGAAGTAAGCAGTTCACAAGAGAGTGACAAACATACAAAAGAAGTAGAGGAAAAGTGACGATAGAAAGGATGAGGAAAGAAAAATCAGCCGTTCCCTGCTAAGTTATCGAGGCCATGTGCTTTTCTGTTACACGATACAAGCAAACAGAGCAAACAAACACCCCATCCCAATTAATTCATCTTGAGTCGTTGCTGCTCACGATTCCTCACCATTGAAGCGGTCTTCATGCAGATGGTAAGGTTTGATTTTTTAAGCCTCTTTCAACGCGGAAATATTTTTCAAACGGGAGAAGCTTCCGAATTTTAATGTCCACCATCCGTAACCGACAGTAAAATGAAGAAGTACTAAGAAAAATTGGTGTGGAAGCACCAGTTCTCCACAAGAATGTAATCAAACTGAAACTGAACTATGGGTTTATCGAGCACCATGATTTGCTCGAAAAACAATATCCCAGAAGGGAAGGTAGAAGGAGAGAAAAGGCCTAACAGAAGATGGAAACAGGACATTGGATATAGAAACGGGCTTGGAATATACCCCCCCCCCTAAAAACAAGCAGAATAGCAAGAGACAGTGTGTTTTGTTGCAATAAGGTCCGATAAGTAACGTCTATTACACTGTATTTTAAAATCTAAGAAGTAGTAAATAGTCAAAAGCATCCGGACCTAGAGACCAGAGGTTCCATCTTAATCATCTTGTTATAAGTGTTCATATGACCCTAGAGCATGCATCCGAATACCATAGAGACACAATCAGAATACTGAGTATGTATCTGGTTTAACATTATTATTGTCTATATTACTGTTAATTTATATAATGCACGTGACTGGTGTAAGCCTGTTTGTGAGTGCAAGCATACTGCGTGTGTGTGCATGTTTGTGTCTGTTTGTGTGTGTGTGTGTGTGTATGTGTATGTGTGTGTGTGTATGCGCGCGTGTGCATGTGTTTGCGTGTGCTTTAGATCAAGCGTGCCTGTTAAGGATAGAGAAAAGGAGGCATGATTTCTAAATATTCTATCTATAAATTATTTTTAAAGACTTTCCTATAAAACCCAATGTTATATATTATTTTGTATTCTGACTGAGGTGGTTGTATCCT
>NW_004798234.1:109473-110557 GCF_000002075.1 Aplysia californica | reverse complement strand
TATGGGGGTGGGGGAATGCTCCGTCGGCCCCGTTGGTGAAATGTGAAACAAACTAACTCTCTTGCAGCCAACCCGAGGTATTTTCCCAGTGAAAAGCTAATGCGTTAGTGCTTGCTACATAACACGCAAGGCCCACCCACTAAGTTCGTATCCTTTGTCTGCGACAAACGGCCTTACAAGCGTTGGCTTTGAAAACAGAAATATACAAATTTTTCGCTCGTTTCGTCTCCACACCCCGAAACGTTCTGGAAGGAAGTTGCCCATTAGGAAACAACCACGCTTGAGTGACCCCTGAGAGAAGAATGCGCAATCCGGCAGAACTGACAAAAGCTTGCACAGTTTCGATAACAACGAATGAGTTCGCGAAAGCATACTAAAAAAAAAAAAAAAAAAAAAAAAAGAAGAAGAAGCGACAAAGCTCGGAATCTCCAAAACAAAGCGAATCGCAAAACATCGAAACAGCGCAGAAAGAACGTTTTCCGGAGTTCGACGATGTTTGAAATTGGGCTCCCTATCGCCGCCCAGAACAAAACATCACCGACATTCTCTTTTTTCCGATTGAGAGGATTTTATGGGCATTATCAACCTCATCTGACCTGAGACAATTTGAAAGTGGGGCGGGAAGGCTTGACTCCTGAGAGTAATAAAGCCCATGAGAAGAAAAGAAAATGAAGGAACTTCGAGAAAAGAACAAGGGGAGGGTGTCCTCTCTTTCTACTGTTGTTGTCGTGGCAGTTAGAAAAATCGGAGCCAGAAAACAGCGGGTGAAGAGATCAGAAAAAAATACAAAAGACCGAAAGGAAAATCAGTGATGCAAGAGAATCATTAGGGTTAATCATATCAGAAGCATCGCGTATGAATGTCGTCGTCGTTTTTTTAAATTATCTCTAATCGAAGCAGGTTCTTAGAATGCGAGACGCTTTGCCCCAGAGGAAAGCAAAAACAAAAGCCAGCCACCAGTCAAAGGGACGCTATCGAGACAAGACCAACGGCCTCTCGTCTCCAGCCTTCGTGCTCATCATAGCAAACAGGAGGGTTATCCCTGGTGAGCAGCGAGAGAGAGAGAGAGAGAGAGAGAGAGAGA
>NW_004798234.1:107651-109306 GCF_000002075.1 Aplysia californica | reverse complement strand
GTGTGTGTGTGTGTGTGTATGTGTGTGTGTATGTGTGTGTTTGTGTTTGTATGTGTGTGTATGGAGAGGGTGGGGGGAGGGGTGCCTGTGTGTGTGTGCGTGTGTGTGTTTGTGTGTGTGTTTGTGTGTTTGTGTTTGTGTGTGTCTGTGTGAGTGAGTGTTTGTGTGAATGGATAGTGCGTGTGTGTGTGTGTGTGTGTGAGAGAGAGAGAGTGAATGTATATGCGTGTGTATGTGTGTATGTGTGTAAGTATGCGTGTGTGTGTGAGTGTTTATGAGTGTATGAGAGTTTGTTTGTATGTGGATGTGTTTGTGTGTGTCTGTCAGACTGTCTACCTATCTATCTATCTATCTCTGTCTATTATATTTCTGTCTTTCTTTTATTCCACCCCCACAAAAAAGGGAAAAAATTAAATATATATCACCCTGTTTCATGGGCACCACTGTTTGTTCAGTAACCACACTGCAGTTACAGGCTTACAGATCCTCAAACAAATTTTCCAGGTCGGGGTAAAAATGTTATTTTGGTAAGTTTTTTACGACACTTGCAACTGCATAAGGTCAAATGAGCGCGCGGGGCACTTTCAGTTTTTTTTAAGTTGGTAGGAATTTTTTTATTTTACCAGGGTGGTGGCTGAAGCCTGCTCTTATCAATTTTGGACCACCAAGGGATCTTTAACGAGCACAACTTGCACACGGGACCTCCGAGATTTTTCGCCCTTGTCAGGGGTGTGGCTGAAAGACAGCAGTGAGAAGGAGACAAGGGGAGGCCGTAGAAAGGCTGCAGAAAGAGTCAGGAGCCCAAAGGAGGTGAGAGAGTGGGGGCAGAAAGTGGAGAGGAAAGCAGACGACTGAGTACCGGAGTATATCGTCAGAGAGCAGGAAAGGATGTAAAAAGATAACAATTTTTAGAGCAAAATTTTCCCTCGCTATCTGGATCCGAATCTGGGACCTATTGTATGAGTGGCGAACACTTTGACCTCAAGGCTACGAGAGCCCCACGTTAAAGTATACACAAACCGCAAACAAATAAATCAACCAAACTAAATTGACTTATTGAGTGCACGGATTATGGTCATTCGAACACTTGAAGAGGTTATTTGGGATTACTGAAAGGAACATAACTTCGTTAATCATACAGATAGTTTATAATAATTTTTTAACTTTTTCTCTCTTTAATTTGAAACTTAAAAAGGCAGCCCACAACCTGTATTCTATGAACTATTCTATTCATGTTTCTTCTTAGTGTTTGTAGGTTCAACTGTGTGTAGCATTACCATTGATTTGTTTCAGATTGGACATAATAACATGTCCACGACCTCCTGAAAGGGAGCCTTAAAGACATTACTGCATAACATCCTTGTGGTTAGGCTACCGGACCTGTGATCGTGAGAGCCTCGGCTCAGTTCAACGACATGTCCTTGGGAAAGGCATTTTACACACATTTCCCATTTGGCTCGGCCCTTTCTGGGATCGATGTTAAACTCGAAAATCTCACTGCCTCTCAAATAGCCTAATGCTGTCAATTTGGGGCTTTAAATCTATACCATTTTACATTATAACGCCGAGAACAAAAAGTTTAAAGACGCATATTATTATGCAGAGACTTGAGATCTGGGCCAATTATGAGTTGGACCCAAAGACATTTTCTGACC
>NW_004798234.1:104069-106420 GCF_000002075.1 Aplysia californica | reverse complement strand
CAAAACAGAATAATAGTGAATTGGGTGCGAAAGGGAGTAAACTAAAATATAGTACACATCATAGAGGTGAGAAAGAATAGACAGTCCGATGGAAGTCAAAAAGTTTCATGACAGGTGTAAAACGAACTACGGTCGAAGCCGTCTAAACTGGCCACCCATTGTAGAGGATAAAAGCGGCTGTTTTAGACAGGTGGACGTCTGACACATTATCATAATAATGTAGAAATACAGTTGTATACAAGAGATGAAATGGTAATAGGTCGTTTGTACAGGTGATTGTCTTATACAGGTGGCTGTTAGAGCACATTTGACTGTAACTATAATCTTTATCATTGTTCCTATTAACGGATAGAAGTGTTTAGAGAGAGTATGTGAAAGATAAGGATCGGTACCTGACAGATTTTAACGCTGTGTGTCTCACGGGGTACTGTCATGCAGCATTCAATTGAACGCCGAATATACAAAAACGATTTTTATTCTTAGAAAGTTATCAATGTATCTTTGATGAATAGTGTAGTGTGGTTATATTGCCCTCGTTCAACCTTTAAGCTCATGTTTTAATTTTGTTCTGACTTTTTATTTGCCACCTAAATCGAATACCCAGTGCACTCTGCCAATCGGATTCAACTGAACCGAGTAGTGGATAGCCAAATTTACTATCTCGGAGGGCAAACGCTACAATCTTAGCGCAATACGGCCGATTCGACTCGCGTCCTTGAAAATCAAACGTGTTTGAAACTTAACATCAGAGTTGAATTCAGTCAAATTTAGTTGAATTGGCCAAAAATGGTAGATTTTGTCCCAGGCATGTAGAAAAAAATCTTCTTTGCCCTATATCAGTCAAATGAAAGACATACACATAATTATGTACAATCAAGGTAGCTTTTGTCCAAGGCAAACAGAAAAAATCTGCTTAGCCCTATACCAGTCAAAGAAAGACATACACATATATACAATCAAGGTATAATTTATCTAAAAAAGAAGCATTTTTTTCCTCGTGAAAATATCATTTTGTTTCACGGCCTTAAAATACTTGAACAGCTTACTGACGAAATTACAAAATCATGTGAAGTTCACCAAAGTTCAAATCTTTCCTCTGTTACGCCAGTGAACGTTTTCTTCTTCTTTTTCGATCTTTTTTTTTCTTTCCAAGAGGACGGGGAAGGCAGAGGAAATAGCACGGTGTCTGAAGCCAATTACAAGGCGATGGGTGGAACCGTCTCTTCATTACTTACCCAAGACAGACAATTTTGTACAGGATTCTACAGGCATATCTTGTTGGGCTATCTGGCTTTGATTCACGTGAGAGTTTCGCGTTCTTGTGTCAAGTGAATGTCCCAGCGTTATGTCTGTCGTCACGTATCTGGTTAGCAAGTCACGCGAGACTCTGGATGCTGCGAGAGTTTGTCATACCAGAACAGCTCTTGTCTGTTTGCTGTGTAGAATCGGAGAGTATTATGATCCACACAACGATACATTATCCATTTCGCTACATTCCAAGGCGCTGTGTTATGAACGATGCACACTTATTCAAGTAGTCGAGGCTGGGATGAAACGGGTATGATAAAAAAAGTTGAACATGGCAGTGTACAAAAAAAATAAATAATGAAAAAATAAATTAATTTTAAAAAAAATGAAATACCCACGCCCTCTATGCAAACAAACAGGTTGGCTGGTGCTCTGGTGTTGTTTGCTTCTTCTTTCCTATCAAACACCTATCGTCCTTATCTCCCCTTCTTCTTTTTTATGTTTGTTACTGTCTTGTAACAACTCTTATCTTCTGGCGCTCATATGAACTTATGCAGTTGCGAGCGCCGTAAAACCTCTACTATAACTAAAACAAACAGGAAAATGTCTTAAAAAGGAACTTTGACACTGACATCAGCGTGTTATTCTTTGCCTAATGAACTCAAAGTAACACATAATTGGTCGCTTTTAAGCACAAAGGGGCTATCCCTAAAAATGCTGTTTTGAGAAAATCGAAAGTAAAGGTTTTGCTTCTTATTCAGTTTCTTTAAAAGACAATGAGAGTTTTCTCTATAACTAAACAAATATACACACCAATGAAACCAAACTTCTCCTATAGGTAGGGCAATGCCCACTTTTGGTGTAGGTCAAGATTTCTGAAAACCCCCGGAATCTGGGTTAGCAGTCTTGTCCTTAAAAGCGACCAATTATGAACAAACAGATGGCGATTTAGATAATACAAAAAGTCCACACAGTTAAAACTTTCATGTTTTTCCTATTAAAATTATTCGAGAGTCAGGAAAATAAAAAGTCTACACTCTTCTTCTTCTCGTTGTTCTTCTTGTTCTTCTTGTTCTTCTTGTTCTTCTTCTTCTCTTTCTTCT
>NW_004798234.1:99755-101410 GCF_000002075.1 Aplysia californica | reverse complement strand
AACAACAACAACAACAACAACAACAACAACAACAACAACAACAACAACAACAAAGATACAAATAAAAAAGGCGACGTTCAATATTAAAGTGCTTGAATATAAAAATTTAGTATAGTACATGTGACTGTCAAATATAGTGTGAACAGATCACTTGCCTCCTTTTAAGAGCAATAAACACCTTTTTTAAAGAGGGGGAGGGTGGGGGCTCCCGTTCTGAATACATGCTACATCATTTCTTGAAAATCGGCGCTGTCATTGGCTCGTTTCGCAATTAGTTTGCTTTAACATCATAATTAGAAGTAACGCCTTCCAAATATTGACGCCCCCACTGGTGCACGAACGAAGGATCACAGCTTCTAAGACTTCAGTGACCCAGCTGACACAGAACACAGAGCAGGCATAATAATATCATGTTTAGTAAATCTCGTCTTTGAATACATTCAATTCCGAATCTCAAATCTACTTCTCGAAATTATGCTTCACGGCTAGGAAAGTTCTGGTCCATCTTTTAATACACACATTGCATGTACAATTTTTAAAAATCTTATAGCAATTTATGACAGATACCAGACTTCAAGTGTGATGCGACCGAGAGGAAAAAGAAGAAGTGGCTGGTATAAAAAGGTTAGCATGCACGGATTGAGACCAAAAGTCACATCTCTCACACAATTCATTGCTCTCTCTCTCATTTCTCATCAAACCGTTATATGTTTTGTTCAGCCTTCCTTTCTTCATTTATTTTAGACCCCCCCCCCCAAAAAAAAAAATGAAACAAGATGAAATGAAAGCTATGTCGTAATGGGCTTTCCATTTCCAAAGACGTATTATTGGTTGAATTTATTTTTTCACTCTCCCTTACAATTGTTTGAAATATTATAACTGTGGAGTCTGGCTGAACTAGAATAAGTCGAATATCACTAAGTGCGCCTGCTGTTCCTGTTGATGTACTCTTTTCTACATTGTATACATGTCTCTGTCCATTGCGAATCTTCGAGGTGGAGAAGGAAATATTTCAGCAAGGAAAAGAAAGCTGTGGTCTGTCCTCACAGAAATTAAACAAAAACAGCTTAATTGTTTATGATGACTTGTTGTTGTGAGTTATTTAGATTGTGCCAAAATAGTGGTTAAGTGAAAATAAGGCGCTTGATGGGTCTCTCTCTCTCTCTAAAAAAAAAAAAGAGAAAATGGAGAAGAGAAGAAGAAGAGTAGTTTTGCTTGCTATCATGTTTGTGACACTGATAACAATACTGCCACATTTGGGAAAGAAAGAGCAACAAACTATTACGTGACGAAATAATTTGTGGTATTGGTTATGAACTTAGGCATCGCCTAAACAAATTAAAAAGTGTAAGAATTCTGCGATCTAAAAACTCTAAGTCTAATTCTTTAATTATGATAAAAAAAGAATAAAAAATCTTGCGTTCTTTGAAGGAAATTTGTTATAATCTAGAAACCTGTCTTAGAACATTTTGTACCTCAAAATCCAGAATTTTCTCACGATTGAATTTCAATTACTGTTGGCGAACACGGTGGTCTAGTAGTTAGGTTACTGAGCTTGGATCCGAAAGCACGCCTGGTCGAACAACACAACAAAAAAATAAATCAATGTTAAAAATAAGTAAAAGGTAACAAAACTAAAGAACGAACCATCCCCC
>NW_004798234.1:92143-97143 GCF_000002075.1 Aplysia californica | reverse complement strand
AAAATATGACGGGTCCCAATTCAGTTCGATTAAATTCGATTGGCCGTGTGCATTGGCTTTTATGATTGATCAGAGTATTCTGCTGACATTTATGTGATGGGAATTACACCAAGCGTTGTCCTCTTTTTTCGAGGTTACGGAGATGTTCAACGGGGAGTAAAACTTTGTCCTGAAAGGGTCTATAACAACCTATTGTTTTTACGAAAATTTTTAATCAAATTCACGTCACTGTATATTTTACCCTAGAAAGGTATTGTGATGAAGGCGACCTGTGTGTAAGTTACTCACCCTCCTCCCACCCCCACCCCTCTTAAAATTAAAACAAAATTAACATTGACAACAACGAAACATACTTTGCGAATAGAAAAAGAAGAAAGAAACGCAAATAAACTGCAAACTGCTCAAATTGCCCTATGCCCAGAAAGCAAACATTTTCAGGAGAGAGGAACGAAAATTGTTCAAGTTCTCTTACAAACTGTAATCGTACCTACGTCAAAGATGACAACGTTATGTTCCTTTTCTTTAACTCCTTGAAGACGCGCTTTCTGGTCATTCGTCAATGCTTGGGAATGCTCTGTTTTGGGGCATAGCTTCATCGGTAAAACATATTTTTCTATTTTTATTTTCTTTATCTGAAACGTTAAAAGGCTTTAAATAGTGTGCATGCTGTGAAATATGCAAAATTATTATTCTGATTTGTGTATGATGGTTCAAAATGTGCCAAAATGTTGACTTTTCTCTGCAAATAATCGGACACATGTGTCCGTTACGTCCCCAAAGAGTTAATGGCGTTTGTTTCTCGATTATTATATAAGCAATCCCACTATTTCAGAAACTGCAAAAGGACCAAAAAAATGGGTGGTCAGTTCACCTGTACACTGGCAGACAAAATACAATTTTACTCATCCTTTCAGTGGGGATTTGTTTCATATGCCAACCTGTAAACAATATAACAGTACACCACTCTAATTTCCACATCATTAGCTTCTCTCCCAAACAAATAAAAAAATAAAATAAAAACCACAAAAAAACCCAACAACAACCGAATTTAAAAAGTCAAAACCTTAGAAAAATCCAAACAATTATAGTATTGTACCATAATATGACATTGCATGTCTTTCCCCAAAAGTAAGCTCTATGCGCTATACTGACTATATTACTGCTTAGCAGACAGAAGAACAACAAGGAACATTCTAGGCTTTTCCAGGAAGCATACAAAACATCTTACCAAAAAAAAAAAAAAAAAAAAGGGGGGGGGGGGGGGGGGGGGGAGACCCAAAATTCCACGAAAAAAAGAGAGCGTAAAAAATATGCAAAAAGCCAAAGGTGAAATGGAAAAGCGCCTTCATTTGCCCTATGCGCCCCTCTACCCTCCCCAGACCTCAGCTCAACCTATTCGCCCAAACAAAATCAACCATTGGTGGGACAGACCAAAGAACTCATAACTAAATATTTTAAGCTGTAAAGATTCAACTTTCTAAACCAAGATTTTAAAAAAGTTAAAAACAAAGTATGTCCGATATTTCATCCGTGTCCCTTTGTATGAATAATTACGAACATGTCCTTTCGTAAAAGTACATGAATTTATGTGCGTTTGTGTGTGTTTGTGTGTGTGTGTGTGTGTGTGTGTGTGTGTGTGTGTGTGTGTGTGTGTGTGCGTGCGTGTGTGTATGTGAGTGTGTGTGTATGTATGTGTGTGTGTGTGTGTTTTTGTGTGCGTGCGTACATGCGTGTATGTGTATGCCTATACGCGTGTATGTTTCAGAGCTCGTGTAGCCGCACGCGCCCTGATTTGTATGAGAATGTGAACAGATAATTTGTGATATTTCTGAACTAGATGCCTCTGTCTGAAGCAAATAAATCTCGCCCAAACGTCAAGATCGTGACTTTCCAAAAAAACCCATCGACTCACACAAGAGTTTTATGACACTATTCTAGAATCATCAAATTCCCCCCTCGCTATGTACGCCATTGATATTTATGACGACAAAAAATGTTCTACGTATCGTTAATTTTCTGTCGTTTGTTATTTATAACTTCAGAACATCACAGATCATTAAACTTTATTAGTTGTCGTACATGCCCCCCGAAACGCCGTGTTTCAGACATGTGAAAATAATACTATTCCGGACAACGTTTATTACCAACATTCAATGAAGCTTACAATTTGAGACCCAAATGCCCACATGAATCGCACAAAGACCTGAAGTTAAAAAAAAGGCACGCACGAGGAACTATCTTTTATGTTTTTTTTATTCTTAGGTACATTGGAGTCTGTTATTTACCACAACAATAGTCATTAGCACGCACGAATATTAGTGAACTTCGCCGTCGTCTTTAGTACTTTGCAAAGAAGCGTGATTTGCCCCCCCCCCCCCCAACCCCTTCTAATCCTGTTTTATTATAATATTCTATCTCATATCCCCCCCCCCCCGCCTCCATTTCCTCCCCTTACTTTTCTCTATTCTCCGAGCCACTTTCCTTCCCTTTCTGCATTATACAAACTCGACACAGCAGAAAATCTAACGATTTCCACTTCTACATAGACCTGCACTTTCTCGCGTTAGGGTAGGGGAAACTATCTTAATGTCCTCGTCCCATTCAGAAGTCGCTGCGTCCCTCTGCGGGGAAGGTGAATACATTTTTGTCAGCCTCTTTCTGTAGACCTTGTAGGACTCCACTCGGAACTCTTATATCAAAGAAAAACATCGCATACACCTTGCCTTGAGGACGCGCGTAGGCCCAGCGGTATGTCCTCGTAGTTTGCCTTTTTAAACGCTCTTTTGTAGGCCACGTTTAGTCTTTTTAGGCCGCATTAACTTTTTGTGTGGGCACCCTACAGGGACTTAGTAGTTGGTACAGCGAGTCTCGAGAGCCCCGGACTTTGGAGCGAGACATTGGGTGGGTTTTGTGCTGCGTCCCAGGACAAGTCTCGCTTTCCAAGTCCACACAAGTTGATTTAGAGGCCCCCGCCATGACAAAACGCCGACATAGAAGAGAAAAAGAGGGACGGAGCTTTCCCCTCCACTCTGTCGTATTGTGTGAGTGTGTGTGCGTGTGTGTGCTGGTTTGTTCTCCCCCTTGTTTGTAGCTGTTTGAGTCTGAGACTTCTCTTCAGCCTACGCCTCATTTTCCCCACCGGAATCGTCGAGGGGGCGGCTTTGGTGCTGTGCTTTCTTTTGAAGCCGCGGCTCTTTGAACTCTGAGGCGTAAATTCAGCCAAAAGTTTTATGACCAACGCTGGAATCATGTCGTGGAAGAAGCCCAGGACTTTGCTTGCTTTGGAGTCGTCGCCCCTTGTTTCTGGTGCCCCCTCGGAGAATTGAGTCGAAATTTTATGGCAATTTTTGGCCGAAAGCTCAAGTGGGCCATGGGCGATATGATAATGTATGTAAGGGTAGCCACAGCTTGCGGGATGGGGAGTAAGGGGAGGAAGGGGAGGAAGAGAACGAGTGAGGAGGGAAAGGGGGATGGGGGAAGAGAAGGGAGAGGAGGGTAGGAGGTCTGTCGGGGTGGTTGGGAGCTTGCTTCTATTCATTGAACTTCGATTTGGCTTTAGTTCGGGGATAAATCAGTCCGAGCGGCGCTCTGGCTTGTTTATGGCGCCCCCTCCTTCCTGAGGTCGTACAGACGTCGGCCGGGCGACGTGTTTTATGCCCTCTAGTCCCTCGGCCTGTCTGTCCCTAGAAACCCCTCGCCAGCCGGCTCGATGCCTGATCTCCTCCTTCTTCTGGCTCACACGAATGATTGCACCGACAAAAAAAGAACGAGTGAAGAGAAAAAAAGGCTGAGTCAAAAAAAAAAAGGAAAAAAAAGGAAAAGAAATCAAAGAGAAGAGTGTTGGATCAATAAGAACTCATCAGTGGTGAACAAGTTGTGCTTTATCTCGTTGAGGACGCGCTTCGTGGTCATTAGACATCGCTTGAAAACCTCTACTTAAACTAAACTAAGACATCGCTTGAAAACCTCTACTAAAGCTAAACTAAGACATCGCTTGAAAGCCTCTACTAAAGCTAAACTAAGACATGGCTTGAAAACCTCTACTTAAACTAAACTATGACATCGCTTGAAAACCTCTACTTAAACTAAACTAAGACATCGCTTGAAAACCTCTACTTAAACTAAACTAAGACATCGCTTGAAAACCTCTACTTAAACTAAACTAAGACATCGCTTGAAAACCTCTACTTAAACTAAACTAAGACATGGCTTGAAAACCTCTACTAAAGCTAAACTAAGACATCGCTCGAAGACTCAGTGTTTGGGGCACTGTGTAAAACAGCGGGATAACTTGGACAATCATAATAATAATAATATAGATTTTGTAAATTCTTTTTTTTAAACCTGGTATATAAAAAGGCTATAATGAAATCGAAAATATCAGCATTTTTCGTCCAGTTTGAAAATGTTTTTCTAATTTTCTTTCTTTGGCTGTACGTTCTATGACCATTTAAAAACACATTTCTGTGTGAATTTTACTGAAAACGTTGATTAAAGGCACAAAAAATGTCAATTTTCAGTTTCCAAGGATTCTCAAGCTATGGAAATGACCAAACTTTGGTTGCCATTTTCTCGCTAATTTCACCTCTGAATCCAGGCGACCCTGACCTGCTTCAATCACAAATAATTAGTTCGACTTCTGTTCGACATAGCTGGATATTTTATTTCACCAAAAACAAAGGCAAATGTACAGGCTTTAAGATGATACCATAACCCCATATTCCCCAAAATGAACGAGCGCCTGATTCCACCACGTCGCAACACATATACATTTTGTAAATTCATTTCTTTAAGCCTGACATATAAAAAGGCAGGCAACTGCGCGTTAAGTATGGAATAATCATATCAGACTTTGAGTTAGTGATTTGTTGTGTATGGTGGTCCGTGGTGTGTCGCAACATTGCCTCTGATCTTCTGCAGACCGGAGAAATGTGTGCGTACAGTAACTCCTTACAAACAGTTTGAAAGTTCAGCTCAGATGAAGTATTCAATGTCCCCCC
>NW_004798234.1:88371-89522 GCF_000002075.1 Aplysia californica | reverse complement strand
GAATAGAAGTTTTTGCAGAAAAAAAGCAACAACAAAAAAAAAAAAGAAAAAAAAAAGATCTTAACAAAAGTCGTTTCAGTGGGAAAAACAAACACAAAAGAAGTTACAAGGGGAAAACAAATTCAAAAACAAAAGAAGTTTTAGCGGGGGACTTGCAGAAGGAAATGGAGAACTAAGCTGGCAGATTGTCTCTCTCTCTCTCCCCTCAGCCCCCAGCCCCCGACCGATGGGATGTGCTAGGATTGGTTCGGGTCCAGGGGCGATCTGGCGACAGCAGTGGCTATTACAAGCCCTGATGGGCACGTCGTACGCCGCGAAAATTTATGTGTCCTAACCGTCGTGTCCCTCCTCCTTCTCCCCTCTTCCTCCTTCTCTTCCTCCTCCTCGTCTCCACTCCGCCATTTCAAGCCCGACTCGAAAAAACTTCCCCAGATAGGATCAATTTCCATCTCTCGAAGATGTCAACTTCCCATCTCGACCCCCCTCCCCCCCCACAACTCCCCCTTGTACAAGAGTTTGTCTTTGCGAAAATCGTAAACATCGCAAAGTTATTATTTTTCTATAAAGTACTCACCTCAGCTCGTCTCGCGGGAAGCCACGAAACGGGGACGGACATGGCCAGGACTCATCAACCGCCAGTAAATTGAGTTGATTTATTTTGCACCACATAAATCTCACCAGGGTCTCTCCCTCTCTCTGCCATCTCTCTCTGTCTCTCTGTCTCTCTGTCTCTCTCCAGCACCGCTCTAGAGGGAAGGAATTATTTTCTAAATTAAAGATCTTTCTCCTCAAGGCTGTTCCCTGAATTCTAATGAACCTTTGGAGATGAACACTGGTAAAGCGATACTTGGCTGATGGGTCGTTTCCTTCTCTCGTGTCTAGCGATGATTACGACCCGTGTCTGTCTACCTGCTTACAGTCGGTTTGATTCTCTTTTGGGTCGTTTTTCTGTTAACATTTTTTGTCACATGTTTGTTTGTTCCTTTTTATGTTGTTGCTGATGTTGTTTCTGTGAGAACTTTGTGTGGAAGTGTGTGTGTGTGTGTGTGTGTGTGTGTGTGTGTGTGTGTGTATTATTAAAGTGGAATTGCAATGAATCAATCAAATAAATCAATAAACATAGCCTTCTATCTATCTATTTATCTATCCTA
>NW_004798234.1:82937-84216 GCF_000002075.1 Aplysia californica | reverse complement strand
AAAATATTAGGTGTGTCCCGCGCGCTCATATGACCTATGCAGTTGCGAGCGCCGTAAAACACTTTACAAAAACAAAAAACAAAACAACATGGTCTCTATACAAAATGTCCAAGATATCTTTATGGGATAGTCAAAGGGAAAGCGCTGGGAAGACAAGATTCGATCAGTGAGGACATCCAGCTCTAACAGAAGGACAGAAGAATATCATCAATGAACCACTTGAATTGAGAGAAAAAATAATCTTTCTTCCCCTTCATATCAAATAAGGCTTGATGAAACAATCCGTGAAAATCATTACTTTGAGGGGGCCTGTTTCAAGTATGTATTACAACTTTTCCTTATCTCAGTTACGAGAAAATAAGGTTGGGTGTTTTCGGTGACACCCACATCAAAAAGTTGATCAAAGATTCAAGGATGATATAATTTAAAGATAGTAGCTTCGGGATCGTATGTGTCTTTTGTAAAACATTTTGGGCAACAGAAAAGCAGAAAATTCTAAGAACATGGTCAAAACTTTGTTATAAAACTTCCATCGTTTGGGCTACAACACGAGCAACAAGGTTGTTTATTTTTTTAAAACTTAGTCATTTAGATGATTTTTCTCAAAACTTTTGGGAAGTCAATGATAAGTACGGTGAAAGATTTCATAAAGACGTTGCCATTATGAAGAAAAAAATATCAAGGCCGAAAGGACACCAACACAATGTTTACTGTTGAAGCATTCAAAGAAACTGTCCAGACACAACGTACTTCAGAAAATCCAGTAAAACAAAGTTTCAATCATGATTATGTTGCTCCAACTTAAGTACATTTCTTAACGTAGTGCCCACTGCCATTAGGAAAGTGGAGTATGAAATAATTATTTAAGCGAAAAAAAAAAAAAAAAAGATTTGATGCCTTAGACAATATGTTGATTTTATCTTCCTACTCTGAACAAGGTTGGCATTTGTTATTATTATAGCTAATTCAACAACATACATGTACCTCAAAAACAGTGGCTACACCACAGAGAAAAAGCTTGACGCGTTAGAGCAAAACTGACGCCATTTGTTTTTTCAGGGACCTAAAAATCAAGTCTGGAACTCAATGCTGCAGAAAAAAAGTTAAAGTTTTGTGGCCAGTGTTATAGACCTGAACAGACAGAAATATGTCTTTCCAAAGACGGTGCCTACTGGATTACCTCACGGGAAGATCTTTCGCTTAGTTCAACACGTCCATCTGTCGATAGATCGGGTTTGGTGAACGAGGTTAGGTGAAATTTAAAAAAAAGAAGAACAAT
>NW_004798234.1:79628-80916 GCF_000002075.1 Aplysia californica | reverse complement strand
TAAATGAGCTTATCTGAACTCAAACTTAAAAGTCGTAGAACACTAAGGATACTTTTGGACGCAAGAATGAATGGATAACAGAAAATAATAATGAATTGACTTCTAAATTGATAATAATCACTTAGAATAATCAAACGGTTCCATATGATTATTATGATTCAAATAGAAGAAAATAATTCTTTAAAATCATTAGCAAACAAATAAACGAATTAAAATCGAACAACTATGCAATACACGAATAAGCAGTGCGAGTTGTAGAAAAAAAGAGAAATGAGACAACATCAACATCAACAACAACAACAGCAACAACAACAACAACAACAGGAACAACAACAACAAAAACAACAACAGCAACAGGAACAACAACAAATAACCCACTTTAAGAGACCCTCAACCCCCCCCCCCCCCCAAAAAAAAAAAGAAAAGAAACCACCATCAACAGCAAACAAAACAAAAGTAATACAACAAAAACAAAAATCATAGAAGCAACAATAAAGAAAAGCAATAAGAAATGAACAGTAAACAAATGAATTCACAGATGAAAAATATTTTTAAAAGACAAAATGAATAAATGCATAAACAAACTATTAATATGATAAAAACTGAAATTGTTCAAGACGGCCATCTATTTCGGAGAAGAAAAAATGTTTGTCTTAGACAGGTGGAAGTCTTGAACAGTTGCATGATAATACAGAAAGACCAAATTGGTGGAAAGCAGAAAGAGGCCGGTTGTACAGGATATTGTAATGGACAGGTGGCCGTTATAGCAGATAAATACATGAATAAATAAATAAATAAATAAATAAAGAAAGAAAGAAATAGATAAATAGATAAATAAATAAATAGCAACCACCCGATTAGAAACAAAACAAAAAATAAACTAGCAAACAAAGAACAAACGAATAAAGAAGCGAACTAAACAAAAGTGAATTTACATATTACTCAACTTCATCTTTTGGTTGCTTTTTTGGGGGTAATAAATGTTTTATCGACCCCTTCGATACAATTTAGATCATTTAGGTGAATGGGTTTGGCCCGACCCGGGCTGAGAGGTATATACAATTCCAGAAAATATAGAAAACCGAGTTATTCGATCAAAATTTTCACCAATCCGTAATCGAACTCAGATTTCCTATAAGCGACGGTGATGTGCCTGACAGCCACACCACAGATGCATGTCAACTCTCTTTATGAAAGACAAATATTTCTATGTTTTAAGCAACAAAAATATGCACATTTATTCTGTGTGGATGAACAAATAATAATAATAATAAAAATAATAATGATA
>NW_004798234.1:73797-76773 GCF_000002075.1 Aplysia californica | reverse complement strand
AGAGAGAGAGAGAGAGAGAGAGAGAGAGAGAGAGAGAGAGAGAGAGAGAGACAGACAGACAGACAGACAAACATATATCTCCGTGCACACTGGGCAGATAGAAAAAGCAACAAGAACAAAACAACACAAAACAAAAAACCTCCAAAATTTCTCACCAACACAGACATTTCTATTCGCTCATGCGAAAACAGCTCCTCGGCTTCTATAATTAGACCCAGACTTTAAAAAAGACCGATACACTGCATGAAAAAACGAAAGAAGAAAAGAAAGAAAACAAAATTAATGAAACTGCACAAGCTACAAAACAGCTGAGCAGCTGTGCAGTGGTGGCGGTGGTGGTATGGGAAGCTATCAGACTAGCTAGCTAGCTAGGGAATGACATCCCCCAGCCAGATTCAGAACCAACTCAACTCAACACCCAGCCAGCCAGAATCAACGAAGCCGCCTCGAGTTGTGGCTCTTTAACTTACATTCTGCCGTAGACAATTTGCCCAGGTGTCTAATGGCCTATACATTGCATTGATCTCACCGGCGTATAGCGCTCTTAACACAGAAACACGCCGGCGGTACGTTAGCTTACCGTAAGGAAAATCGGAGGAGGAGAAGGAGGCGATCTGAATCTCCACGAAATTATGTGTATGAATCTCAAGAGCGGGCCTCGCCCGGGTGGAAAGAGAAAGCGTAGTTGTTGTATGGGATTAAAAGCGTTCTATTTGAGCATTGAAGATGTTTCAAAGTTACGGTTTGTTGCTTGTTCAATCTGCATCGTACTAAATGGCGATCAGCGTTTCGCTCGGAAGCGACTATTCATTCAGCTCCGAGTCAAATACACACGAAAAAAAGTAAAATGTTCTATCTGCTTTTGAGATTAAAATTCACTAACTTTGAGGTGCAATAGCTAAGAAGTACCTAAAATGTAGATAGAACCCTCTTACTCTTAGCTTCATACCACGAAAGGGGGGTTGCTGAGAGGTTGCGTTGATAAATTACAGAATCACGACAGTGTTTCCTTTACCCGGGGTAAGAGGAAGAAAGGAGAGGTTTGAATACACGTATCATCCCCTCACTACACTGTGTGTGTGTGTGTGTGTGTGTATGTGTGTGTGTGTGTGTGTGTGTGTGTGTGAGTGTGTGAGTGTGTGTACTGTGTACAGTGACGAGTTGGCTTTTGGTGTTTTCAGCTTTACATCAGTGATCAGAATACAACATGACAATGTAGGACTGGGACGCTAGCTGTTGTAAGCGGCTCTTCATTCATGCGTTCCTTCGTTCGTTTAGTAGGTCGGTCAGTCGTTCGTTCGGTCGTTTGTTCGGTCGTTTGGTTCGTTCATCTTATGTGAGAACTTACAAATCAGGAAAAAAATCGGTTTTACATCACGCCCATCTTCCTAACTAGTGAAAAAGTGATAGACAAACACACCGCAGTCCCAGCTCACTTTTCCCCAGCTCCATACTCAAAGGGAAGTGCTTTTTTTTGTACAAGTGGTTGGTAAAGGAGATTTAACTGTACTCAACTTTTATCCACCCCCTACCCCTACCACCTACCCCCACCCCCAAATCACCCTTACTCCCCTTTTCTTCTCAAATTACGTCACTCCAAATCTAAAGACCATCTCCACTTACGAGGAGGGTGGGCAGTCTCCACCAACGCCAGGCAACACTGCGCCACATTATAAAACATCCGCGGTTTCGCTGTCAGTTCAACGCTCGGCGAAAATCTTCAGTAATACGGCAGTGAGCGACTTTGAACGACGATAAATACTCAAGTCGTGTGAAGATTCTGTCCCCAAGTAGTTGCGTCAAGCGGCCAATCTCTGGCAAACACCGTCTCCCGTTTCGCGTGCCCGCTAGTATTGGCTTCTTATCGAAGCTTGTATTGATTTATCGGTCATTACAAGTGCCTCGCCCCTCTCCGGCTCTCTTTGATATGCACCTGATCAAAGGCGGGGCCATTTCTCGTCTCCAAGACACGCTGCAGGGTCGGCTATGGGCTACGGCGTTCAATATATCAAGACTGGTGGTGTATGTAATGTATAGGCATAAGTTAGGTTTAAGCCCCCCTGGGGCGTATTGGCTTTAACTCCAACCAATTTTCATCTTTTAGAAAAAGATTAAGATATCCGAGTCAAAAACACGTGGAAGTCTGCATTGCATACAATTTAAATCTAGTAACTTAAAAAGTAAAAATAAAAAGACGTGTATAAAGACATAATATTTTACAATACATATATTTTAAAAAATTGAAAATTCACACATTCTTTTTCATAATGTTTCCTATTCCAAGGTGCCAAATCTATCCAACATTAGATTGTTTGTGACCGAATTTAACCATGTATTCACCGAATAAGGTTAAGCCTTTCTTTTCTTCCTCTCAAATTATGCTATTCACAAAACTAGTTCAATCTTTTAAAAATCATTTTTATCATTTATTTAGATAGAAGGCAAGCTTCCGACCCTGCCCGTCAGAGCCAACTCGGACTGAGAGGGATACTTCGTCCGAGATACTCAATAAAAATGTTCTCACTCTCGTATGCCTTGAATCGAACTTAGGTTTTAGTAATAATAAATAGCATTTGCATAGCGCATAACCCCGCTCTACAGCAAGCTCTATGCGCTTTACACTGTCTATTATTACCCCCAGCAGACCATAGAACACTTAGAAACACCCCCAGCTTCCCGGGAAGCATACAGTGCAATCAGCTGATTGACCTCTCAAACACTAGCACACTGACAAGATCTTTCATTGTCAATAGCTAGGTACTCATTCCCACTCGGGTGAAGTAAGGAAAATTCGTGTAAAGTGCCTTCTCGTCTGACAACGAACCCCTTAACCGCTACACCACACCCTCTGTTTCGTCGGGCCGTAATCACAACCAGTGATACTATCCTATGCAAAAAGAGCACTCTACAAAATTAATTGAGCGAAAATAATTTTTAAAAAGACATTACTCACCCCCCCCTCTCACCCCCAACCCC
>NW_004798234.1:72459-73697 GCF_000002075.1 Aplysia californica | reverse complement strand
CCCCCATCCCCCACTTTTCTGAAAACCAGTGTTCACAGACATACGTGGTTTGAGTTGGACATGGTCAATAATAATATTTTTCTCATCAAACTATTAATAATCAGCTTCACTCAAAGTGTGGAAATTCCGCTTGTTTTTCTCTCTCTGACTTTCTCGCATTTCATTGGTTGTTTACTGGTGATAATGATGCAGCTGCTGTTAGCCGACTCGCTACGGAAGCTAATGTCTTAACTCTTTGGGGACGTTTTTGCTGTGACAACGTTTCGAGTCACTTAAGAAAAGAAAGTGACTTAACTTCTTTATTCATACCGATTTTCATCAGATAGAAGAAAAGAAACTGACATAATACATGTATCGTTATCCACAAGTCCCATCAGTTTTCTTTCTTTAAAAAAAAATCTAAAACTTTGAAAAGATAGAAGAAAAACTGACATAGCTTTGTCATTCATACACTTCTATTTCACCAATTTTCTTTTTTTTAGTCTACAACTTTTAAAAGACAGGCATAATATTTTATTGTTAAAAAATCAGAAAATTTGTGCTTCTGTTTTTTGTGTGTTTGTGGTTCAAGCGTTGCGACATTTTTACTTTGGTCTGCTGCTGATCAGACGTTATCATAACACGTACGCTTTGGTATTAAAAGTAATTGTTTTGGTAAGTGTTTTACGGCGCTCGCAACTGCATAAGGTCAAATTTAAATGAGCGCGCGGGACATATTAAACATTTTCATTCGGTAGGAAATTTTGATTTTTACCCGGATGGCGGCCGAAACCTACTCTTATCGGTTTTGGAGCACCAAGGGATCTTTAACGTGCGCAATTTGTACTCGGGACCTCCGAGACTTTTCGCCCTTGCCTGAGAAGGCTAGGTGTAGATCTTACCTATCATAAGATCACGAGTGTTTGCTGAAAGACAGCTGTAAGAAGGAGTCAAGGAGTAGCAGTAGAAAGGCTCCAGAAAGAGTCGGGAGCCCATAGGAGGAGGTAAAGGAGGAGATTGAAGAGGTAGGGGCAGAAAGAGGAGACGAAAGCAGACGACAGAACATTGCAAGAGAGCAAGAAAGGATGTGAAAGGAGAAAATTTTAGAGAAGAAAAATTTATGTCGCTATCCAGATTCGAACCCGGGACCTATTGAATGGTAAACGAACACCTTATCCTCTAAGGCCACGAGAGCCCTCCTTTTAGTTTTAGTCAGAAAGTTTTACGGCACTTGCAACACAATAATGTCATAAAAGTGC
>NW_004798234.1:70402-71492 GCF_000002075.1 Aplysia californica | reverse complement strand
ATCAACAACAACAGCAACAACAACAACAACAACAACAACAACAACAACAACAACAACAACAACAACAACAACAACAACAACAACAACAACAGCAACGCCGTCCTTGAGTTAAAACCCCCCCGAAGCAAATAGTACTTTGTTTTTTGTTTTGTTTACTCGATTACCGTTGTTTTCTTTTAGTCTGTGCGTGGTCCTTTATTGTTTGGTTTGAAAGGGGGGGGGGGGGGTTCCTTTTCCGGTAGCCTTAGACTGCAAATTAGATGCAGACTTCAAATGATCTTTTGAAATTGCACAATGCAGCGGGTGAAATCAGTGCCAACACAAGGTGTGAGATCACGCCTTCACACCTGGCTGTAAATCACACCAACCTGAAATCTCGCTACATGCAAGTGCACTTAAAACGATGCCTCAGACGAAAAATGTCTTGTAGCCCATTGAAAAACCCAAAAGCCATTAATCCTAACGGGCTACTAAATAATAACAGTGTGTCTTAGTAGTTTTAATTCACAGGTTGCATTAAGAAAATAGAAAAAATAGTATACTTTAGACCTGCATGCAGTTAGTGTGATCACCCCCTCCCCCTTTTGTACCTTCCCTGTACCGCAAAGTGTATTTGTCTGACGTAGGCCAGGTATGAAGCCTTTTGGATCGTCATGTTTTATTATTATTGTGGCTTTTGGGGCCTTTTTAACTCCCTTGATCCATCTTTTTGTTGGTATTCCACTTTAAACTTTAAACTATGCATCAGACGAAAAAATATCTTGAAGCCATGGCGTACTTTACTACTAAGTATAGAACGCCATGCTTGTAGCCCATTAAAAAACTGAAAGCCATTCATCCTAACGGGCTACTAGATATCCAAATAATCATATCGAATCAATTTATGTCGGTCTTTGGATCTGATGTTTTAAAAGTCAGAGATATCTTTTGTGAAAATCGATACGACCTCAAAGTGATCCCCGTCTGGCTTACCACACTCATGTGACGTGGGAGAGGTGAGGCAAGTTACATGTATGTGGTGCTGCATGATAGCTCTAATGTCAGTCCGTGAATCTTTCTCTCTCTCTCTCTCTCTCTCTCTCTCTCTCTC
>NW_004798234.1:69226-70302 GCF_000002075.1 Aplysia californica | reverse complement strand
TCTCTCTCTCTCTCTCTCTCTCTCTCTCTCTCTCTCTCTCTCCCTCAATCTCTCTCTCTCTGTAGTTCTTTCTCTGTTTCTTTCAGTGTAACTGTCCATTTGTCTCTTTGCCTCCCCCCCCCCTATCTGTCTGTCTGTCTGTTTGTCAGTCTGTCTGTCCTCCTCTCTCTCTTTCAGTAAAATACAGACAAACACACACATGCACACACAAGCATACACATGCTCACACACAAACACACACACGAACACACACATATACACTCACAAACACACACACACTCCCACACACATATGAACCCACACACACTCATACACACATACGTGCACATATTTTGCCATAGTACCTTTAGAATAAATCCTGCAGCTAAAAATAGCCAACACATTTAACAATAACAATACCAACAATGAAAACAACTACAACAACAACAACAATAACAGGAGCTGCAACCTACACATAGATAAGCATGCACACAATAAATACATATATATTAAAACGTTATTTTCTACTCACCTTTTCATCCCCCATTCCCTCGCCCCACACTACATCGTTTCCCAACCCCCTAACTCCCTACCCCAATTCCCGACCACATCCTCTCCTAATCCCTCACCACGCCTTTCTCAACCCCCAACCCCCAACCCCCAACCCCCTAATACGGGGTGCCCACTAGGGCTGGATCGGACCGATCGCCCGACTCCATCGCCTGAAACTGAAGACAAACACGTTTGTTTTTTAGGCGATCGAGTCGGGAGATCAGCCCGATCGGCCGATCCCATCCGTAGTGGGCACCCCGTATTAGATCAACAACTCCTTATTTAGGACTGCAATTAATGCAGCAGGACAAAGTAGGGGATAGCTGGGTCTGGGGAAGTACTGTGTGACTTTATGTTACAGAGGCGTTACGCTAGCCGTGAAGGCCGACTCGGGGCATCCCGAAACGTTGCTGGCCAACGGGGCTCTGGTGAAACAGCGACTGGCTTAGCAGGCAGGCAGTGGATATTAATTAATATTGCTCAAGAAAACATAAGGAGACACAAACAGACTGATCAAGCGACGATGGAGTGAATCTGTGGCAGAC
>NW_004798234.1:66544-67956 GCF_000002075.1 Aplysia californica | reverse complement strand
GGGGGGGCTATTCACAATGATTTGGCTTGCAGTTGCAGCATCTACCTCCAAGAAGTCAGTGTGTGCCTGTCTGTGTGTGTGTCTGTCTGTCTGTCTGTCTGTCTGTCTATCTGTCTATCTGTCTGTTTGTCTGTCTGTCGGTTCTCTTCTGTTTACAGTCATAAATTATGTTATGCTCCTGTCTAGATTTTTTTCCTAACACATACATTTTCAGTTGCACGACCCCCCCCCCCCCTTCCACTGTTTTCCCACTCCCGCCTCTTTCTCTCTATTTTTCGCTCTATCTCACTTTGTCCTGTCCTCTGTCCTTCTCTGTCTCTCTTTACCTCTCTCTACCTTTCTCCCTATCCTCCATCCCTCTACCCCCCCCTCTCACTCTCTCTTTCTATCTCTATCTAACTCTCACTCTCCGCCCCTCTATTCCCCCCCCCCTCTCTCTATAATATATCTAAATCTCTCTATCTCCCCCTCTTCTCTGTACCCCCCCCCTTCCCTTGTGTATCTTTCGTCTCTCCTCACCCCTCTGTATCTCTCGTCTCTCCTCACCTCTCTGTATCTCTCCCGTCTCTCCCCACCTCTCTGCATCTCTCTCTTCCCCTCCAACACATGATCTACAACGGGCAACTGCCACAGTCCTTTGGTGCAGCACAGATAGAGAAGCGGCCAACTGGAGTCTCCTGGACGTGGGTGCAGAAGCCATACCCATTGTCCAGCGGACATAAATCAGAGCCCTGGTCACATCCCGGTGGTCAAGCCACCATCTGCTGGGGGTCTGTTGGTTGCTGGGTATTAGAGTTGGGACGATAAAAGCGAAGTAGCCTAAAGTCGCCTGTAATTGAAGTAGTGCAGAGGTATCGTGTTGGGGAATCTTTTTGGTCTTGTCTTGGAGGTTGGTGATTGTGTGGCTTCACTAGTGCTGGGAACGGGGACGAAGAAAGAAACGCAAGGGAAAAAAAGGAGAAGGATTAGAAGGGGAGAGAATAAAGCTATGAACACTCCTCCATAATTGCTGTTTTCGAGTTGCCCTGTGTCGCTCCTTTGGGGCATATCAAGGAGGTCATGATCTGAATGGAGGGAAGTTGTACGTGGTCAATCTACTTCCTTTATGTCTACCACTCAAGCAAATCATACTGCTTTAGTTATCATATATTATTATATCGAAGGCCAGAAGTTCAAGACAGTCACCTGTCCAAACGACCACTTCCAAGTTCCCCGTGCGTTGTTATAATATCATAATGACACTGTCCAAGACGTCGACCAGTCTAAGACAACTACTTTTCTTCACGACAATGGATAGCCGTCTTGTACAGTTTCCATTTTATTTATAATAATATCTATGTTTAAAAAAAATTCATATAGTTACCCTTTCTTTTCTTCTTTTTTAGTTCAGGAAAAAAAGTATGTGTGCGTGT
>NW_004798234.1:64943-66295 GCF_000002075.1 Aplysia californica | reverse complement strand
GTCAAACTTCCACGGCAGTGTAAACGTTTTTAAGATCATTTCGACAGACGACGATATCAAATTATAAATTATAAACGACGTGTATCATTGATCTGTCTTTTCAGCGTAGTGTGCTCAGTTGGCCCTCTTTGTGTGTACGCCCCTTCCTCTGATCGAGCCCGCCGACATCCACCATAGATTGTTGCTAAGAGAGCCTGGGGTGTGTCCAGGCTAGAGGTAGGCAAAATCCGGATAAATATCCGGATAATCGGATAATCCTCATTAAGACATCATCCGAATTCAGACTTTTAAGTCTCTTTCCTGGCCCGTTTGCCGAAGTGGGTGCTCCCATTTGTTGAAGTGATGCTAACCAGTTTGTCGAAGTCGTTCTAACCCATTTGCCGAATCGGTTCATAACCTATTATTTAGCGAAGAGGTGAACTAACATGTTATCCGGATTTTGCTAAAGCGACTCATTGCCCAGCCCTAGTCTTGGCTGGCTATATTGCGCCACCATTATGCAATCTGTCACCAGCTCATTGTTTGCAGTCAGTTTCTAAACTGTCAAACTTCAGACGATTATGACAAAGAAGTCATCGATTCGATTATCGTCGAGATCCATACGTGCGTTGTTGTTTGAAGTTGCATAAAAAGAATTGTAGAAACATGCACAGGTTTTTTTAAAAAACTGTTTCTGTACGTTTGTGGTTGTTAGTTTTTAAAAGTGCAGGATGTGGGTGGTTGGCGGATGTTCTGTTGCGGTTTGTTTCTTCTTTCCTATCAATTCGATATACATTGTACATGTAAATCGTTCTTTCTCTCCCCTCTCTTTTCTTTGTATGTTACTCTCTAGTGACATATCTAATCAGCAGCATGTGTATGGCTTATGAGTGATACAAGTGCCGAAACACTTTTACTACAACTAAAGTGTAGGATAAATTAGATGTTTAACTAACAAAAAAAATATTCCCTCTAAGCGTGCAGAATTATTTGCTCGGGTTTTTTTTATGGGGGGGGGGTTATTTTATTACTAATATTTTGCAATTTTATTTTAAATGAAATCCAAGCATACAGGTACCTTAGGTATAGCTGTAAGGTGATTTGTGGTCGCATAAACAAGAACTGAGTCAAAATTCGCCACCTCTATAACCTAAACTGTGTCGAAGAGGGTGTAGGACAACGCGTATCTAACTATTCAATTGACTATGTATTTTTCTTTCAGCCCATGCACTCCCAATCCCCCTATGCTTTTCACACTGTCTGTCTGTCTGTCTCTTTCTCCTTCTCCTTCTCTCTCTCTCTTTCTCTCTCTTTCTCTCTCTTTCTCTCTTTCTCCCCCCCTCTCTCTCTCCCCCCACGCTCTCTCTCTCTCT
>NW_004798234.1:62288-63347 GCF_000002075.1 Aplysia californica | reverse complement strand
CTTCCAAAAAAAATTTAAAAAAAATAAACAAAAAAAAAACCCTACAAAAAAAAGTAAAAACGAGACACTCAGTTCACGCTACACGTTACTGACACAAGACGTTCACTCACACTGTGTCACCTCACGCTATACATTCCGGACACAAGACCTTCACACTCTGTCACTTCACGCTACACATTACTGACACAAGAACTTCACACTGTGTCACTTCACGCTACACATTACTGACACAAGAACTTCACACTGTGTCAGTTCACGCTACACATTCCGGAAACAAGACTTTCACACTCTGTCACTTCAGGTACACATTACTGACACTAAGACTATCACACAGTACATGTCATTTTTAACTTCCACATTCCTGAGTCAAGACCTTCGCACTGCGCCGAAGGCCTGGGACAATCTGACCTCTTTATTTCTTAAAACAAATAAGGTGTAAAAACATTTTTGCTGTAAAGCGGCCCAGACACGAACACATTTTTTGTCAATTTTTTTTTTAAAAAGTCAAATTATTTGACCATTTATTGATCGCGTATGGCTGACATTGATGTCCTAAAAGTATTGACGTGAACAATTTGAGTATATCCAATAAAGTAGATATTTTTGCCGCGAACCATCGAATTATTTGTGCGTGGTACCCCTTCAATATCTTGCGCAAGCTTCATTTGGTTATTTGTCGTGGGATAGAAAATATCAACTAGGCGCCGTCTAAAGAGGAGAAAAAAACTTCTTCTTGGACTGATAGATGTATGTCGTAGTTTACCCGCGCTTTGGAAAATGAAAAGCAATGATTATTTCTAATAGATATTTTAAAAAAATGATGCATATGAGACTCTTCTAGACAAATATTGGGGGCTCTCGTGGCCTAGAGGTTAAGGTGTTCGCCTCTCATTCAAAGGTCCCGGGTTCGAATCCGGGTAGCGACCAAAAAAAATTTCTTCTCCGAAATTGTCTCCTTTCACCTCCTTCCCTGCTCTTTAGCAATGTTCTGTTGTCTGCTTTCATTTCCACTTTCTGCCCCCACCCCCTCACCTCCTTTGCCCCCTCCTCTGGGCTCCT
>NW_004798234.1:58973-59956 GCF_000002075.1 Aplysia californica | reverse complement strand
TGTGCGTGTGTGTGTGTGTGTGTGTGTGTGTGTGTGTGTAAGTTGATAAGCGAGTTTGTGTGTATATGTTTTCGTATTCTAAAAAATCACTGAATACTATACATCACTCACTCGCATTTTTACTCCTTTGAGAGCTCACATCTTACGTAAATCGATGACCAATAACCCCAAATTGTGTTTGTTAGTTTATTTTTGTTCGTTTCTTAACCCGTGATATCGGCTGCATGTGTCAGAGAAATGTAAAAAAAAAAAAAAAGATACAGGTTGAAAAAAGAAAAATGTAGGTACAGTTGTAAAGAAAAGAAAACAGTTTTTCTCCCTACTATCTCCTGAAAAGTTTTCTTTCACTGGCTTCGAACATTTGAACACCTTGGCGACGAAGTGTTGATTTTCTTCAAAGATGTCTGTACGTTATATCTTTCTCCCGCTGTGTCTTTGCCCCCCCCACCCCATACATCCAAACATCTGGATCAATCTTTCTGCTTTATGTTGCTCTAGGTGGTCCTTTGTTGCTTTCGCCTTGTGGATTCTATTTCAGCGCCTTTCTGATAATGTAGCACACTTTTGTCATTGACTTTTTTTAATCTGAAAACGTATCGCTTACTTTAATAAGATAAAACGCAACATACTTTCTTTGTAGCACGTCAATCGATAAAATATGGTTCATCATAAAAGGAGAGAGCAGAATCGAATGCATTATTTTGCATCAGACACAGCTGATCAGGTTTCCATAGAAAAGAAACAGCAACTAGAGTATAATATGTATCAGATCACAGGTATGATACAGACAACAAGAGTATTGAGAAGTTGCCAACTATACTGTGGATGTCTGTAGTCTAGTGGTTAGGACACTTGACATGTGACCGTGAGATTGTTGCCAGTTGGGTTGTTCGGGGCGTCTATAGCTTGGTCCGACATTATTTTCTTTGGGGAAAGACTATTTCCCTGCTTTAAAATGATGACAATAATAATAATAATAATAA
>NW_004798234.1:52277-58678 GCF_000002075.1 Aplysia californica | reverse complement strand
ATAATAATAATAATAATAATAATAATAATGATTATTATTGTTGCTGTTCTTATCATCATTATTGTTATTATTTCAATCTGGCTCTATCCTCTAGGTGATAGACTGTAAGCTTGGGGGTCCTGCCTCTTCAATAATCTCCCAGGTTTACTGGGGGTAGAAAACTTATACCAGTTTGCCATTATTTCCAGTCTAAGTTGCGCACGTTAAAGATCCCTTGGTGGTCTAAAATCGATAAGAGTAGGCTTCGGCCGCCACCCGGGGCAAAATTCGAAATTTCCTACCCACTGAAAATGTTTAATGTGTCCCGCGTGCTCATATGACCTTATGCAGTTGCAAGCGCCGTAAAACACTTACTTTACCGGTCCAACTGGTGGATGATTTGGACCAATTGCTTTTGAATACCGTCCTTGCACCTTCCTCTTCCTTTGAATAGTGCAAGCCAGCCCAATATAAGCTACTCCAAGCCGTGCACACAAATTAAAGCTAAAACAAAACCAAAATAGGAGCAAAGCAAAAAGGAAAACAAAAACAAATAAAACGACAAAAAAACAAAACACACAACCCAAAACAACAAACAAACCACACACAAAAAAGAATAAATAAATAAAAAACAGGACACGTCAACATCTACACGTTATAAAGCCAGAATGTAATATAAGTAGCTGCAATATTCTCAAAATATTTTATATTCCTTTCAGTTTATTTTTCTGCACTCAATTATTTTTGCTTTTCGGAAACTGAACACAATCGAAATCGTCCAAAAAAGTCGACTGTTTTTTAGGTGAAACGTATTTGTCTTAGACAGATTTGAGTATTGGACATTGTCACTATATTACATTATTTTTAAAAAAGGGGGAAAGGGGAGAGATGGGAGTGGGAAGTAATCCTTTGTACAGGTGACTGTTTTGGACAGGCGACCGTTAGAAGAAGATAGGCGTATGTCATATACCTGACAACAAAAAGAGATATTGCCATATCAGTTACCCGTCGCCGTCTCTTTGGGCTAATATCATAATTCGTAGTGCAGTGGCCTCTCCCAAAAGCCCGGTGCACTTTTGAGGAGACGAAACTTATTCGACACTTCGAGACGTGAAATCAGAATTCGTGTTATTCGAAAACCGTGTAAGAATGGTTATCTCTTATGCTCATCAGCAACATAAGCTATTTAATAATCATGATGATTCTGCTCATCACTCTGACTCGTAATTACCAAGTACAAAGAATTGTTACATTTACCTCAATGGTTTTACATATGATATACTCTAATTTTACAATGCGTTGAGAAAATAGTGAGTCGAAATCTATTATCTATTTTTTTAAAAATATTTGAAAAATCACACAACGACATTCGAATGGCCCTGTTAAACTTTGAATAGTTGTGAACAGCGAAAAAGGCGGTTGTGTTGAATAGTAGAGTCGAATAGGCACAGCTCTTTGGCCCAGATCAAACAATTAGGAAAAGAACATCATAAGACATAAAGGACATTTCTGAGTGGCAACAGCTGGCATGTTGGATTACACTTACATATCATGAAACATTAGCTAGTTGGCTCGACTCATGTCTGTTCTGTAGACATTAGGATCCTCTCCGCCGCACGCAGAAGACACTGGTTCAATTCCCGTGTTGGGATAATAAATAATAAATGATTTGCTCTTGAGCATCTCCACTTTGTCCTGGGACGCGATATCCCTTTTAGCCCTTTTTGGTCCTGACGGGCGGAGAAGAAGCAGCCCGCCTCTTAAATATTCTACATAGCATGGATGAGGGCGTCAGACATCTACACTTATCTTTCTGCTTATTTGCTTTGACACTGTTTTGGGAACTTTAAAAGTTTGGGCACATACCTTCACCTTCACCTATCCCGTAGACTGAATGTCCACCGGGGCGCTTTTGAAAATTTGGCCACCAGCTTCCTCCGCTCCTTCCGGTCTTAAGCTTTTCTGAGGGTGTCTTTGAGTTCCAGGCCTGTTCATTCCTTGATGTTGTCCTTCCAACCCTTCTTCGGTCTGCCTCAGCTTCTTTGTCCCTGGACGCTGCCTTGCAGGTGTGATGTTTGTATGAGATACCAAGGATTTTTTTGGAAACATCTAATCTCCACAGCTTTGATCGTTCTTTCAAGGTCTGCATTCAAAGTCCAGGGTTCACATGCACACAAAAATACTAACATGACCAGGGAAAGCATCAGTCTGATCTTTCATCTGATGGATATATTTCCGTCGTTCCAGATGGTTTTCAACTTGGTCATTGCTGCTGAAGTTCGCACTATTCTGAAATATTGCAGTCCAATAAATTACAGAGTTTTAAAATAGTGAATACAATTCATTTTTTTTACTCATAAGAATTATTAAACAATATTTATGAGCGAGTAGTTAGAAGGTTGCCCAAACAAGTCTGACTAAGTTTCAGTACCGATGTATTTTTGTATGTCCTTATCGCTTTACTTTACTTGTGTTAGGTTTCCGTATCTTCAAGCTATGCTTCTTTATATAATGTGTTTGTGTCTAAGTCTGTGTGTATGTGGGAAGGGGGAGGGGGGCATTGCGTGCGTTCGCACGCGCGCACACGTGTGTGTGTGTGTGTGTGTGTGTGTGTGTGTGTGTGTGTGTGTGTGTGTGTGTGTGTGTGTGTGTTTGTATGTGCACGAGCTGAAAATGGGCTGTGTGGAGGTAGGAGGGGGGGGGGGGGGAGTGGAAAAAGGGAGACACGGCAAGTGAGCTCGTTACAGCACTCGTGAATGTGGGGAAGAAAATTTCAGTTGAAAACAATCTAAAAATAAAAAGACTGTAAACATCCCATTCCCTTTTCGAAACAATAGACGTTCTCAAATACAGTGACCGACCTATGGCAAGAGCTTTCGTAATAAAAATACACAATTTTCTTTTCTGTATCTACTGACGACTTAATTCGATGTCTACACCGATTTGGCTCGTGTCTGACCCCCTGAAGGCATAAGTCACGAGAGGAAACTCGATGGATGTTGCGGTTACCCTTGTTTATCGCAGCACAATCAAGATTGATGATGATTGCAAGTCTCAGAAGGAAAGGATTGTTGAAGATCTAAGCCCTTGACCTCCGAACGTCCGGCCGGAGTCTTGTGTGGTCAGTCCTGGTGTGTGACTCGCGCCGCTGAGTCCAGGCCCAGTTCTCGCGCGCCAAGTCTAAGTGTGACCAGGCACTGACCAGTATACGACCTCCAGACTCAGGGGGACACTTTGGCCGGACATCACAGCCACAGATCAGCTCCTACGCACGACCAATCTAATTTATTCACCCCACACTCAAGTCGCACCTTCCTCTCCCTCTCTGTCCCTCAACCCTCAACCCCTCCCCCCAGCACCCCCCCTCCCCCGCCCGTTTGAACTTTCCTTAGCCCGTCTTTCCGTCCGTACTTCTATCTTCCCATTTTGTTTACCCGTACTCACACGATTTTCTTTATCTCTT
This sequence comes from Aplysia californica, assembly GCF_000002075.1. Classification (NCBI taxonomy): domain Eukaryota; kingdom Metazoa; phylum Mollusca; class Gastropoda; order Aplysiida; family Aplysiidae; genus Aplysia; species Aplysia californica. The sequence goes on along the minus strand of NW_004798234.1, from coordinate 55,236 downwards.
CCCATTCTCTCTCTCTCTCTCTCTCTCTCTCTCTCTCTCTCTCTCTCTCTCTCTCTCTCTCTCTCTCTCTCTTTCTCTCTCAGTACCTGTTTTTATCTCTTTCTTTCTCAATTTTCTCCATCTATCTCTCTATCACTATCTCAATTGCTCTCTCTCTCTCTATCTCTCTCTCTTTCTCTCTCTCACTCTCTCTCCTTTTCTCTCATTCTCTTTCCCTGTCCATTTCTCTGCCTCTGTCCATTTTTCTGTCTCACTATCTCCCCCGTCCCCTCTTGCTCCTTTTCTCTCCCCGTTCTCCCTGTCTCTGTCTCCCCCTCTCTCTTTCTCTCTTTCTCTTTCCCCTCTCCCCTCCCCCTCTCCCCTCTCCGCTCTCCCCTCCCCCTCTCTCCCCTGCCCTGAGTGACTGCGGCCATCAACAGTGCACGGCACGCGTCATCATGTCATGGGTTCTGGACAAGTTGGAAAGGTTGAAGAGGACCACACACGAATAGAACAGGACAGTACAGAGGAAGAAGAATCGTTTGAAGACCCTCGTAAACCATCTAACGCACTCCGGCTTGACTTGGAGACAAAATCTGGGAGATTAGTTCTTGTAATGTTCCCAAGATGGACACACATAGTGGCTGGAAGTCGGATTTATTTCTTCTCCTTTTTTTTCAATACTGGAAATAGAAGCCAAATTTGCTTTGCAAATGTTTCGTTAGAATGACTCCTAGATACACCCAGCCAGACAGAGCCGAAACGGCGCTGGCGTGACAAGAAAAAAAAATCCGGGAAGCTTATATAGTCTGAGTACCAATCAGGACCCACCCACTTAAAACCCGTTCATCACCAGGAACGTGTATCATTTGTGTATTATGAGAAATTCCTCCGAGGATTATACGCGGAGGATTCTTGCGGCTCTCCATAAATTGGAAAGTTGGAGTTAGTTAACTTGGTTAGAAAATGTCACAGCTACGCTACAAAAAAATAAACGAAAAATTAAAAAACCCGGAAATAATAAATACATTAAAAAACACATAAAATAAGATCAGTCAGGATATTTCAACTTTGGTTAGTTGACATGAAGAGAAAAACAATCTGTGGATTCAGCCCGAAGGCTATAAATGGAGTCCTCGGCGTATCATACAGTTTTATGAACATAATGTGTTCGTTTCTCCAAGCATTTAATTTTTGTTTTGGTATAAAAGTGAATGTCATAGGAAGGTGTTTGGAGTTGTAAGCTCAGTAAAGAGAAGCACATTGTCACAACAGTGGTCATTTATTACCAGATGAAAAAAGGTAGACTGTCAGACATAAACAAAAGAAGGATAGTAATGAATTAAAGGGTGTCTTTAAAAAAGAGGGCTCATTTAAAGGGCAATAGTTTGTTTTATTTCTGGAACGATTTCAACAAAGTTTTGAAAAATAGATTTAATTAAATAGGAAGAAAATCAATCTAAATATTTTAAAATGTCAACGTCTTAAAAATGTTCTATCAACATTGAGTGAAACACAAAACTTAGACAGCCCAAATGATCAACCACTTTATGTGCTTGTCCCCTGAAAATCAACAAATTTATTATTTTAACAAATCAACTGACATTGCCAAATAAACTCAGGGAAGGTGGTAACCTTAACGTTACATCCAACAAATGTTTAAGATTTCTCTCCTGGCAAGCCCGAACACGCAGCTAGACAATTTGAATAACCCTGTGGCAGGTTTCTGGGTCAGTTCTTTGGACCTTCTGCTGAACATTGAATTCATCTGTTCGATAGCTTTTAGGCTGTTTCCGAAGAATCTGTCTATTAAAAAAACAAAACAAAGGAAATAATTGAGGACGTGCTGTCGAGGGGGATTCTGTGACCACTTAATTGTAAGCTCTTGGCTTGTTCCCTAAACCTTTCTTGCAAACATATTAGGGCAACTCTTGCCGTGTGGCGTATAGCTCCATCCTTCTGGACCTTGGAATCCTTAACAACATAACACAGTCCCCTCCCCAATTTGCTACCTCCTAATTACAAAGTTCTATCTACTCAGTACCTAGTTTTGAGAAATTAGACGTTAAAAATTTCGAGTTTCATAATATGTCAAGCTTTTTTCGAATGGGTTTCTGTGACTATCTTATATAATGACATCGAATTATCTTACCATTTGGATGAAGCAGACAGGACATTTGGATTCTGACCTAACTCAAAAGGACCAAAAGTGTCAGGTAGAACTTTGTGATTCTAAGGTAGTGAAATGTCTCCTAAACTTTCTTAGCACCGTGAGACTTCCATCTTATGGGACGGTCATGGTTTTACTGACCTCATTCTGAAAACAGAATGAGCCGATAAACACACCCCTGTAGCTGAACGCTTTCAAGAATTAACATTAAACGTTTTACTCAGTTTTTGGGGGGGATTTTGAAAACTTGATATTTCTGAAATCTTTGTAAGACTTTCGTTACATTGCCGACGTGAATGTTTCTCTTGTTGAATTTTATTTGCAACAGTTTTATTGAAATAAAAGATAACAAAGTACTGGCCCTTCCCCCCTCTCCCCCCCCCCCCCCAAATAGACCCACCTCTTCGTGGTGGGGGTGGGGGGATTAGTACTCTTCGAATAGGAAAAAAAAAAGGAAGCTAACGGGTCAAGGGGTGATCCCGAAAAGAGACATATTACTTTACTATGCTTCTTACTCTTTCTATTTATTGTCTTTATTGTTTTACTTTATTACATTTATCAACTTTTCTTTTCTCCTCTCTCCGTCGACAACCTTTCTTTGACCTGGAGTTGGGACGGGTATTGGTGGGGTGGAAAGCAGAGGTTCATTGTCAGCACTGTACTGGATGTGACTTTACGTAGAGAATACCCAGCTACATACATGTATTAAGAATGCACTTATCGGAGAGCCCTATGAATGCGGAGAAGGTGCACAGACCATCTGCGTCTTGCTTGTTGACAACATTAACCCTCTGGGATCTGCCATGCCTT
>NW_004798234.1:48238-50124 GCF_000002075.1 Aplysia californica | reverse complement strand
TACAATGATGATGATGATGATGATGATGATGATGATGATGATGATGATGATGATGATGATGATGATGATGATGATGATGATGATGATGATGATGATTGCTATAGTAGAATGATGCCTAAAGTAGATTAAAGTTATAGCTAAAGTAGAACAGTATTGCTAATTGATGGTAAAATAGTGTGACTAAATAATGGTTGTGGCGTGTTGGTGGGTACTCTGGTGTGGTTTGCTCCTTCTTTCCTATCCAACGTCTATCATCCTTGTCGCCCCTACTTCTTTTTGTGTTTGCTGCTCATTTGTAACACCTCTAATCTCCGGCACTTATATGACATATTGTGTTGCAAAAGCCGTACAATTCTTACTAAAAAAGAATAATGACTTCGGTAGGAAATAATTGCTGAATTTTGGCTACAGCAAGAGATAATTGCTGAATTATGGCTACAGTAGGAGATCATAGTTAAATGATGGCTACGGTAGGAGTTTATGGCTACCTTTTACCGCGCAGAACGAGATAGCACTTTTGTACCTCACTCAGCACCACACGGGGAAGGAGAAAACAAAGCACCCTCTATGACTTCCGCCTGCCAAGCCGCGAGTGGTGTGCCAGTTGTTTATGAATATCACAAGTCTCAGTCATTCCCTGCGCGTCCAGGGGCTCGTTAAAGTGCCAGTCTCAAAAGTCACAGGTCCTCACTACTACTACTATACTCAGCAGGACCAGCGTTGGGGGCCTAGTGGTTAGGCTAGCCTGCCGGACTTGTAATCTTGAGATTGCGGGTTCGGGGGTTCGAGCCTCAGCTCGGTCCGGCTCCGGTGCTGTGTCTTTGGGAAAGGCACTTTACACGAATTTCCCACTTGGCTCGGTCCTTTCGGGGATGGACGTTAAACTCGGAGGTCCCGCCTCTTAAATAACCTAATAGTGTTGATAGGGGCGTTAAACCTATACTATTTCATCATTTTTTTTCTTCTGCAGGACCAGAAAGACAACTGCAGGGTTGTGCCCCTTGGATGATACTCACAGGACAAGACAAGGGAGATAATGTTTGCAGCAGTCGCTGAATATCGTAGTCGTCTGGTCTGTGAAAAATGAATGTTTGAACGTTCTGGTTCTATAAAAACTGTGCTTAGTTAGTCACTGCTGATAACTGATGGCAACGAATGATTCTTACTTCGTTGCTCAATTCTAAGTCCTCTTAATTAAAGTTGTACTGTTGCTTACTCCCGGGACTCTTTGAATACTTATGCCATGCGATTTCTTTACGTTCTCTTCTGTTGTTTCTGTCTGTCCGTCTTACTTTTACCCAGCACTAAATGACTATCATTTTGTCGATGTGCTTCTTTTATCTCAAACAAAACAAACGAATGCTTATACGATTTGTTTACAACCACTAAACCCCTGATCTACCCCCGCCTCAAAATTTCCTTCATTCTTCTTATCATTAAATCTCCAACAGTTAGTTTTTCCCTTCCTTGAGCAGCAAGAAACTTCATGTATTTCATGTTTTTGCCCGCTTTTGGATTTCTTTTAAAAGTGAGGCATGACCAAAGGTCGAACCAATAGCGTCTTCTCACTTGTCTCATTTGTTGGTCTTATTTATTCATAGTTGTCTGTCTGGGTGAAACCATGTTGGATGAATGTAATTATAGTACTGGATGTTTGCATTTTTTCCTTAAAGAACCGTTCCACAAGAGTCAGTCACATCCTCTGTCTAGGTCTATCTCTGTTCTCTTTTTTCTTCTATTTTTCCAGGAAGACACAAATTACTCATGACAAAAGGTCGCTCTATGGAAGCCAGAATTTTAGGAAATCCCACAAAAAGACCCCCCCCCTACAAAGCAACAACAACAACAACAACAACAACAACAACAACAACAACAACAACAACAAC
>NW_004798234.1:44834-47400 GCF_000002075.1 Aplysia californica | reverse complement strand
AAAGTGCCTTTCCCAAGGACACAACGTCGGGTCCCTGACGGGATTCGAACCCACGACCTTACGGTTGCGAGTCCGAGAGCCTTACCACTAGGCCACAGACGCCACTATATTTTTCTCTACACCAGTCGTATACGCCACGTGAAAATCTGAGTTATTTATGACACGTTTTTGGGTCTTTTCTGAGGACCTCTTGTTCAATACTGTTTGATACTGTATGGGTTAGATCGTAAAATCTATCTTTAAAAAAACCAACAAAACAATAAAAACAAAACAAAACAAATAAAAACAAAAGGAAAACATTGCACGTTTAATCTGTCATCTCTTTTTAGTCGCATTGTCTACTGTTATGCCAGTTTTAGATAAATATTCATACATGCACGAATAAATGCACATTTTGGTTTACTTTCATAATATTGTTAAGTTCTACCATTTCATTTTATTCAATTTTTGCTGAAAATTAAAAATGTTTTACTTTTTATTTTTCGAAACACTTGAAGATGATTTTCTTCATATTGATAAATTTTACTTTGAACACACTGGGTTCCCTCTTTCTCTCTCGCTCTCTCTCTCTCTCTCTCTCTCTCTCTCTCTCTCTCTCTCTCTCTCTCTCTTTTTTTCTCTCACTTTTTTATTTCTTTAAAGAGACCCAATACGTAACAGCAGAAACATTCTATATTTTTTGTGCATTTCTCAATGATATTAATGAACACAAATTCAATGACAAAATGCATTTTTAGTATAGTTGCTGGTTTAACTAATACAAATCAGGTCTATTTTATTCAGTTATCTAAGTATATATCCCAGTAAAATAATGCAAATAAAATATATAATAACATTTTGTATTTTTAGTGCATATTTGAATAAAAATCAAAGCAAGCAAAATCCATACGAATTAGGGTCTAGTAATTTTTAGTGCAGTCACCAAATACAATAACAAGAAAATAAAATCTGCATTTTAGTGCATTTCACTATGAAATGAATACAAATAAAATCTTTAATAGTCAGTATTAATTTTTGTGAATACTTTTTAAAATGAAACTAATACAATCAAAATCTATAAAATTAAGAAATAATACAAAACAAATCTATAATATTCAACATATTTATGGATATTTTCTCTATGAAGTACAGCACACATATTGTATATTTTAGTGGATTTCTCAATGAAATGGATACAAACAAACTAATTAATCATCATATCTAGCATTTTTAGCTCATTTCTCAAGAACATAAATACAAAGAAGATCTGTTCAGGAAATCCAACACTGAACACAAACAACTACTATCTCGGAATCATTTCCCTCCTTTTTTCTTTAGACTGAAGGTGGCTTGAGGGTGTCACTGATACTTTGGGGGCTCTCGTGGTCTAGAGGCTAAGGTGTTCGCCTCTCATTCAATAGGTCCCGGGTTTGAATCCGGATTGCGACGCAAATTGTCTTTTTAAAATTGTTTCATTTTACCTCCTCTCCTGCCCTCTGGCAATGTTCTGTCGTCTGCTTTTGTCTCCACTTTCTACCCCCACCCCCTCACCCGCTTTGCCCCATCCTCTGGGCTCCTGACTCTTTCTGCAGCCTTTCTACTGTTACTCCTCGGCTCTTCCTTACTGCTGTCTTTCAGCCACACCCTGATCTTCTGGTAGGAAATATCCACACCTAGCCTTCTCCGACAAGGGCAAAAAATCTTGGAGGTCCCGTGTGCAAGTTGAGCATGTTAAAGATCCTTTGGTGATCCAAAATCGATAAGAGTAGGCTTCGGCCTCCACCTGGGCAAAATTCAAAATTCCCTACCATCTAAAAATATTTAGATCTAATGCAGTTGAGGGTGGCTTGACGGTGTCACTGATACTTTCAGGTGACACGTTTTCGACACAACACATTATCTAAGCATAAGTCCAACAAACGGTTCAATCAACAGATTTCGGTATTCTAAAATTGCTTGTGGGTTAATATCACATAAAAATGTATAATTCTGGCTAAATCTACGTACCGCACAGAACGCGGAATAATTTTCTTATTAAACCCGACATGAGTGATTAAATTTCAAGCCACAGATCAAAATCATTAACTGGCGGGTATCGTGTTAACAACCGCTTTACGCCTAGCTGAACACAATAGTTCAGTTCAAACTTAAACTAGATAAAGCTACTACGTTTCAGATCAGTATACTAGTACGTTACAAGGTGTCACGTTTTCACTTTTAGTCTACTCTACCGATGTTTTCTCTAAATGACCAGGTCTGTGTACCTTCAGGCTCATTATATATTCGGGCTGAGTGTGGCTGGCCGGACGGAGGGAGGGAAGGAGGGAGGGAGGGAGGCAGCAGCTGTGGACGAGTATCTCGTTACAGGGTATGATTTAGTGGACGGGACACGTACGACACAGCGACATCATTGTAATAATATTATGTCTCTTTCTCTTTCTCTCTCCCTTTCTCTTTCTCTCTGTCGCTTTTTTTTCTCTTTTTGTTCTTTTTCTCTATCTGTCTCTGTCTCTGTCTCTGTCTCTGTCTCTGTCTCTCTCTCTCTCTCTTTCTTTCTCTCTCTTTCTCTCTCTCTCTCTCTCTCTCT
>NW_004798234.1:41736-44516 GCF_000002075.1 Aplysia californica | reverse complement strand
TTTATGTGTGTATTTATGTATGTTCGGGGGCATACGACACAGCGACATCATAGAAATAATATTATGTCTCTTTCTCTTTCTCTCTTTCTGTCTGTTGCTCTTTCTTTTTATTCTTTTTCTTTCTCTCTCTTACTTGATGTGTCTGTATCTGTCTCCGTCTCTCTGTATCTCTCTTCCCCTAACTCGCTCTCAGTGGGTCTTAGTGGGGTTCGTGCAACTTAACCCTATCCGTACGTCGTGTTCTACTCTCGTATCCATACGATAGGGGAAACTCTGTGCCACCACTTTCAAAAGAGGAAATTTACTCGTTAATCCGATCTGTACGCTTTGCATAGCAGTCTGTCAAAATGATTTTTTGAGAAATACAGAAAGTTTCAAAGAGATCTTTGTTCTACAAGTAAATATTCTAAAATGTAAAGAAAACGACCCCGGGGTACAAATTAATGACCCCAGGGCGTACGGATAGGGTTAATACAAACTCAAACTACTGCCCGCATCACTTGAGACGAGACTAACAACCACGAGGTAGATAGAATAACAGGGCTAGTCCAATTGTTACGTAAGAAAAATAATGTCTTGTGAGATGTGCACACGGTACTGTCTACGGCGTCCCTTTCTGTCTCGGGTTTCTCACTCCTACTTTTACATCATCATCATCATCATCATCATCATCATCATCATCATCATCATCATCATCACCCTCCTCCTCCTCCTCCTCCCCATCATCATCATCATCACCCTCCTCCTCCTCCTCCTCCTCCTCCTCATCATCATCATTATCATCATGAAGTGACAGATCTGCAAAGGACATGAATGATCATGGTTTTCCATTCATTATTTCACCCAGATGTACTTCAACAGCTACATTATCCCGATCTTTCCACGTGACTACCATCCATCTGTTTGGGCTCTCCAAGTAGATTGCTCTGAGTCCATCAAATCATCATGGATACCTGTAGCATTCGTACCAGGACAAGAACATTTGTGTGGCAGCGTGGTGGAATCGGGCTCTCGTCAAAATAACCAAAGTGAAGAAACTTGCATTTTTCCGCAGGTTTATGAATTTTTATCAAATGTTTTTTTTTTGGGGGCTCAACACCTTTTCAGCTTATCTAAGAACTAATTTCTGTGAAAATTTTTCAAAAAAACCTTAATTAAAGGCACAAAAAATGTAAATTTTCAGTTACCACGGACTCTTAAGCTAAAGAAATAACTAATCTTTTGCGGCCATTTTCTTACTAATTTTACCTCTGAAAACAGGTAACCTCCACCTCCTTCTTTTGCACAAATCTCGACTTGTATTCAAGATAAATGGATATTTTTTTCGTCAAAATAAAGACAATTGAATAAGCTTTAAGATGATGCCAATAACTCTACATGCCCAAAAATTGACGAGAGCCTGATTCCACCACACTGCCTTACATTTTATTGCCGATCATGAGTCTAGATATAACATAAATATAGGTATGGACTGGAAGTTGAAGGCAGACAAACTAAACGGATCCTGCGAAATTTTGAACTTCAAACCTGAAATTAACTTTGGTGCGTCTAGAAATAAAAACACACATTTATACCTCATGCTATTTAGAGATCAGTCCCAGAGGCAAAGTTTCTTGGTTGCTTTTCTGTTACTTGGACTTGGATTGGTATTCACCTTTACATTTTTCCACCTTTCTGTATTATTCCAAGAGTGGTTAAGAAAATCAGAAGGCATGGCAACAGGCTTATTTGCTGCGCCTCTTTTGGGAAACCCAATCATGGTACGCCGAATAAGGAAGAATACTGATAGACTTCCCTGTCAGCTTGAAGGGTCAGTAAACATTGCTAAGCCTACACGCATTAGTTAAGTTAGTTTTAATAAGAGTTTTTTTTTTTTGAGGGGTATCCTTTGGTAAGAGTTTTACGACACTTGCACCACAATCAGGTCATATAAATGCAGAAGATTAGAGGTGTTCCAAGAGAGTAACAAACACAAAAAGGAGGAAAAGAGAAAAAGATAAAGGATGTTTGATAGGAATGAAGGAGCTAACCACACAAGAGCACCTACCAATTAATCTGCAACACAGTAAGGCCATATAAGTGCCGAAAATTACAGGTGTTACTAGAGAGTAAAATTAAAGGAAAAGTAATTTAACCTCTGACATCAGGCGCCTCCCACCTCCTTCAATTGCAAATAAACTGACTTCTATTCAAAAGAGATGCATTTTTATCTCATCAAAAGCAAGACAAATGAATTAACTTACTTTAAGGTGATATTAGTGACTCCATACTAAGCCCAAAATTTGACGAGCGCCTGATTCAATGCATCGTGACACATAACAACTGTGTTTGGTGCAACTTGTGCTGCTTCGTCAGCTCTTTCTTATTTGCAGAAGATTAGCTCATTGAAGACTGATGTTTAGCAGCCCTTTAAAAGAGCGTGACTACGTTATTCATACAGATTATTCAATTCTGTTGTTCTTATCTTAAACTTTATAAAGGCAGACAACAGCATGTAGATCTATACTCTCAAATACATGTATACAAACGTGTGTTTTTAATGGCTCACATGTGCCGACATTTTGCTTGTGGTATGGTCCTGATCGGACATTTACGTGTCCGCTGTGTTGTCAAAAAGTTCAGGGCTTTGATTGTTTTAGAGAACCCCCGCTTACGAAAAGACTGGTTCAAGGTGTGCACACACACTAACACACGCAGACAAACACAGGCACACACATGTGGGCAACACACATACACTTACACACACACACATACACTTACACACACATACACACACACAC
>NW_004798234.1:40222-41616 GCF_000002075.1 Aplysia californica | reverse complement strand
AGAGAGAGAGAGAGAGAGAGAGAGAGAGAGAGAGAGAAAGAGAGATAGAGAGTATCATGCAGCAATTGTTCATGCATAATACTTCTTTTCTTTCTTTTCTATTCCTTTTTGTCTGCCTATTTTACTTTCTGATCTTTTTTTGTGTGCCAATGTGTTTCTCTGTACTCAAACTAACAAACAGACAAACAAACCAATTCATACACCCTGAACTAATTCACTGCTATCACAGGGGTAAGCACTGCACGTATGTAAAAATCATAAACTTTTTTACAATGCAGGCGATACTCTTTAAAAATTCTTTTCACTCAGGAATTGAACTCGAGTCTCCCGTGTGCAACAGCTAAGCACCAAATCGCTGCACATCTAACGCCGGTTTAAGGCACTTAAATAAATTACCAGCAATCCGAGAAATACATAATATAAAGCGGAAACATTAACGGCTTCTGTTCTGTAGCAGATGTTTCGCTGGTGAAAGGGCTAAGGCTTAAATGGAGTGCGCTCCTGTTCATCAAGCCAAGTCTGCATTGTCTGATCGAAGTGGTAGATCAGATTGCCGAATAAAGAAATTTCAAATTAAAGTCGTGGGAGGTTGGCAAGTGCTCTAGTATGGCTTCCTCCAATCTTTTTAAACATCCATCGTCCTTATCCCCCCTTATCCTTTTCGGGGGATTTGTTGTTCTCTTATTACACCCCTAATCTTCGTAGCTTATAATATGCATGTGTTCCAAGAGAGTAACAAACACAAAAAAGAGGAAGAGAGAAGAGGACAAAAGATGTTTGATAGAAAGAAACAAAGGAGGATGTGTACTTATGTGCAAGTGCCTGTAAAACTCTTACTACAGTTAAAATTAAAGTCCCCACAACGTCTGTGCTATATCGGTTAAGTACGCCGCTATTCTATGCAGAAGACTCGAGATCGATTCCCGATTGGGGAGAATTTTTATTGAGTATCCTTCTTTCTGCTGGGACGTTCTATCCCTCTCAGCCCGGGCTAGTTCTGACGGGCAGAGTCGAAGTCCACCTCCTAAACGGTTAAAACTGTGTCGATAGGGGCGTAAAAAACATTCATTAAAAACAAAGGTAAGGAGCAAAGCGTGACGGAGTTGAGAGGTTTTAAAAGACAGCCGATAACATACTGTGACAGTGAAACGAAGGAAAGGAGATAATGACGATAGATGTTTGTTAGTTAAAAAAGGAGTAGATCAAACAATAGAATCCGCTAATCACCCTCAGAAACAAAAGCATGCTCGTTTACACATCTGTTCTATATAAATAAGTGTAAAACTTCAGAGGCTCTGAAACTTCTGAAACAACGACCCCCTCTCCCCCAGCCCCTTTATGAAAACAGCCCATACCAATCCTCCCCCCTGAACAAAAAATTAAGACTACAACAA
>NW_004798234.1:38673-40122 GCF_000002075.1 Aplysia californica | reverse complement strand
AATTTGGAAATTGAAAAACAAACATTCAAACAAGCAAACAAATCTACACCCACGCAGACGCGTCTATTCTTCTAATTGTTGAAATCTTTTGTAGTCAGCTAGACCAGCATCACCAATCCAGGGAGAGAAAAAAGTACCAAGCGAGTGAAAATGGTTGGAGTTGGAGTCATAACTCAAATTCAGCAGAAATCGAATCATTTATTGTCAGCCCATATTAACCTACAGCCACTGCACCAATACGAATGCTTTCGTGAGTCGTGAAAATAGAAAAAAAGAACAGACAGCAACAGAAAAGAACAAAACAGAAAAGAAACTTGTTTTTAAAACGATTTAAAATTCAAACAATTCTCACCCGTGTTTGATTTCACGTCTTAGCCAGAGAAAGAGCGGGTTTCCCCCGTTCGTTGGAAGGCGAGAAATAGACATTGATGCCAATAAAGACCAACAATAAAAATGTCACCTGGGAACTGGAGCCGATGTCTTCGAAAGGGTGCCCGCCGACTCAGAAATTGGAGAGCGACCCTCCGAAGAATGGCGCATGGCTTTCGGAAACTTGACCTCTAAGTCTTGAACCCCTGGCCGACCTATGATAGTCTGACACCAGAACGCTAGGGGAGGTGAGGGGCCAAGTCAGTTTTATGGTCTGGATTAGGCGAGAGGAATCCTTTTTTCTTCTACTTTAAGACGGAAAATAAAGAAAAAAAGGCTTTTAAAAAATCCCCTCGCGGCTTAGAGGGGAAAGTATTTTCTTCCACAAAACGAAGAGACGAAGAATCTCGCAGGAAAAGTGATAGTTCTGCAGGAGTATAGAATATGTTATGAAATTTGAACAAAGCTGCTAAGTCTTAAAAGCCGTATAATTCCGGGGCAGGCCCGGTAGCACAACAGGACGTAGAAAGCCCCACAAATGCTGCAAACGTTATTGAAACTGAGCTGTGGGGGGATTTCTCAGCCCTGTGTGCATGCTCCACGAGATATCTGCAATTGTCTCTTCACGGAGAAGTCCCACCTCAGATTTATGGAGGCTTCCACGGTCGTAACGAAGCCAGCTGATGACATGCAATACTTCTATCTGAATCGAGAGATTTTCCAACGATCAAAATAATTGCTTCCTTCCCCTTCCTACTGTTCCTCTACTTTATAGGACAATTATTTTTGGGGTTGGGATATCATCATCATCATCATCATCATCATCATCATCATCATCCTCATCCTCATCCTCATCCTCATCCTCATCCTCATCATCATCATCAGCATCATCATCATCATCATCATCATCATCATCATCATCATCATCATCCTCATCATCCTCATCCTCATCATCATCATCATCATCATCATCATCATCATCATCATCATCATCATCATCACCATCTTCATCATCATCATCATCATCATCATCATCATCACTTTTGAAAAGTCAGAGTAGAAAAGTCCTGATTAATTTTC
>NW_004798234.1:33427-38573 GCF_000002075.1 Aplysia californica | reverse complement strand
CCCTCCCCGGTCCCCTCCCCGAAAAAAACTATTTATTTACTCCTATAAGTAGTTGCAGTAGTATGTCAAGTAACAGACAAAAACAATATATTATCAGGACTCTTCATTCTAAAAGAAAAGGGAGACCAAATGCTGCTACTTCCAGACGACAAAAATAAATCGATCGTAGTTCTTTCGTGCACTTTTAACTATCTAGATATTATCTTCTCCAGACCAATTTTGCAACTGCAAGCAGAGGTCATCAAAGGCGATACAATCACACGACATGGTAATCAACGGGAAAAAAAGAAATTTGGTTGAGTTTGTGCGACCCCAATCAGGATTTTGTAAAAACTAGTCGAAACAATCCACGTCCGCAGCCCATGGTCCAGGGGAAAACTGGTTCTTAGACAGGAGAATGTCTTTCAGAATATCAGTATAAAATCATTACATTTTCAAATACGCAAAGCGGGATTGGGAACTTGTCATATTTTTGTACGACTGATTGTCTAGGACAGGTGACCGTCAGACCGTGTTCTGTTCGACTATTACTTTCATAAAAACACTGTTTTACATCCCGATGGACACCTTGTAAGTCCTTTTGGAGACGGGCTGCTTGATCCTACCTGACAGAGCCGACCTGGGGTGAAACGAATATAGTATTTCAGTATATTTTTACGTTTAAGAACCAAACTAACATTCTATATCACAAGGGTCAGCAATAAAACACTATTGTCATATAAATTGATAATCAAAAAAGCATTTCTAAAATGTCGATGCAGCCAAAAATAAAACGTGCATGTGATATTGAAGACGATTGGGTGTCAAAACATGGCATACTTATTTAATAGGTGGGCAATGCAGTTGAAACTTGTCAATAAATCCTGTTACATAATTTGGATATCAACTGAACTCCTTATTTGAAACTTTACTGTGTGCATTAATGACCTTTTCATTTACTTTGGCGTTTTTCAATATTCACATAGATCACAAAGAAATGGATAAGATTCCCTCAACATAATCGTAAACATCTTCTTCAATGTCTTCATCTTGTTGAAGACTAACGCGTCTCCCTGTTTGGCCACTAGAGAAATACGATGTAGCCTAAGTCAAAAGATCTCAGCTGAAAAGTTCTTTAAGTCTTTTAATTTTGCAGCTTTTTGCCCACTTGATTTTTTTATTCCGACTTTGGCCTCCAACTGCATTCTCTGATCCTCATAAAGACTTAGAGCTTCTTCCATGGTTCAGCTTTGTTCAGAGTACAATAGTCTCCGTTTGCTTCTTTTACCATTTTCCAAGAAGAGTTCCAAGCAGGCTCCTACGTTGCTGAGCCCTGAAGACATTTGATTGTCTGGTTATATTACTATATCGCTGTAAGTGGTAAACAACAGTGATTGGATAAACGGGCAAATGTGTATGTTCACCACATGTAACCAGAGGCAAAAGATTCTAAAGAAGTCCTAACAGTTCAGAGGATTACTTCGTTTATGAAGAAACATTCATTTGCGTAGGGAAAGGTTCGGGTGCGAGTTAGTGGGGCTAAACCCTTTACCCTTCACTACGCCCCACCACTGCTGATGTGACCCCCGGGTGGGTTTACAATGTACTTATGACGAGCAAAGAATGATCAATCTTGACGATATCATCTGCACCAAACCTCGCTAAGGTGTACTGTTGATTTAACACTTGTGACTATGTCGCTAGATTCACCACTTTGAAACTACATAACCTTATTGAAGGTTAGATTCTTAATGGAATATTTGAGAGCATCATTAGCGACAGATTTAAAATCGAGCACTCTTTTTGTTTTGATAGATACTACTTTGAAAGGGTTGCTTAGTTGACTCGATTCTGAATGGTTTGTGCAGTCATTTGGTACTATAGAATGCCATTTTTGCCAAAATATATGACCTCCTTGAATGTTAGATTCTCGATGGGTTATTTGAGAGCATCATTAGCGACGGATTTAAAATCAAGCTCACTTTTTTATTCTATTTCCATAGTTACCACTTTAGTTGACTCGGTTCTGAATGGTCTGTGCAGTCATATGGTACTATAGAAAGCAATTTTTGTTTAAGTATTTCAATATGGGTAAAGTCCCTGTCACATGGGAGGTAATTATGTCCACGTGTGAGGGAGCAGCAGGTGTAGTCTGTTTGAAATAAGCTTAATAATAACAAACGCTTTAGCTCAACAAGAGGCAGAAACCTGTACACCACGCCCTTATTTTCTGTTATGTCCCAACCATCCGTCACTGAACAGAGAACATATAATTTCCATTTTATCAGTGAGAGAACTGAACATGTGATTCAGTCAAATCACTACCTTAGAATTTAAAAATTCTATCTGACAACTTTAATCGTTTTGAGTTATTTATAACATGAGGTCAGAAACCAAACGTTCTATCTGCTATGTCAAAACCGCAAAATTATTCAGAGTGGTTATCAAGATAGTCAAAGAAATATCAAAACCGCAAAATTATTCAGAGTTGTTATCAAGATAGTCAAAGAAGTGCATTTGAAAAGGCTTGATATGCTGTGAAACTTAAATTCCTTAAAGTTAGATATCTCAAAACTTGGTACTGAGCAGATAAAACGTTGCAATTCTAAAGTAGCGAAGTAGCAGCTTCATTGCAACCCAGACATGCAGAGAATTCAGGTCAAATAATGGTGGCTTTACTATTGCTCAAGTTATGAATTGCGAAATTATACGTCCATAACTGGTTCCTTGTTTCATACGGAAAATGTATCATCTTGTGATCATCGGGTCGGAAGGTTTTTATGACGAAATTAACATGCAAATAAAGATTCAAATGCAGATGTGGTCATCATAAGTAATATTTATTATAAGGGCCGAGACGCAGTAAAAGATAGGGGACTACTCTATATATCACACAGAACAAAGGGTCCCTTCATGCCATGTCATGTTGCTTTTCTTCAGAGCAAATTAGACAAGAGTTAACTCCTCTATTTGGAGTTTATCACCTTTCATACCTTGAATTGGAAGACACAATCGTAACCTACTAGTGGCCCCGTCCAACTACCATTCGAAAAATTTGGAGTAACAGGTCTTAATGACACCAATATCTCATTTGTGTAAAAATGTTAATGTATAACCTGTTCCCAGCTCTAACGCCTTCAAATTCAGAAATTTTCCCTCGGACTCGGAACGACTCCCGTACATTGGCTAGCAATATAGATGCATGCACTTTAAAACGTTTACAACCATTTAATACCTCCAGAGAGGGTTTACAGTAATAGTATTACTGTAAACTCTCTGATACCTCTTATATTGTTGGCTCGTCTATAGCTGTAAGATTGAATTCCTCTTGTTACCCTCGTTAATCAGAAATATGTGATTTTAGATTGATTGATTGATTGATTGATTGGTTGATTGACTGAGTGGATGTTTTACGGCACTATTGTCTGAACTACAACTGCATCCTAACAAACAAAATCTTCAATCCTTTCTTGAAGTCTTAGCGGGTACCATGTGCTCAAAGTCTGTCTTTTTAATCCGAAAAATGCAAGTGGGTGGTTGGCGGGTGCTCTGTGTGTGGTTTGCTTCTTCTTTCCTGTCAAACTTCTATCGTCTTTATCTCCCCTCTTTCTTTTTGTGTTTGTTACTCTCTTGTAACACCTCTAATCGTACGCACTTATATGACCTTATTGTGTTGCAAGTGCGGTAAAACATGAATTTACTTTTTAAAAATGCAAGCGGTTACATTATTGCTGCGACAAAGCAAGAAATAAGCTATCGACTTGTCTTGGACGGCCATGTTTTGACACTTCTTTCCTATCAAACATCTGCCGCCCTGATCTCTCCTCCTTCTTTTTTTGTGTTTATTACTTTCTTGTAACACCTCTAATCTTCGGAACGTATATATGCCCATATTGTGTTGCTTAAGTGCCGTCAAACTTTTGCTAAAACTAAACCATAAACCACCTACGCAAAAGTCAATCATGACATCAGCTGAGCTACCCACTCGTCAGTGTCTAAATTTGAACATTCAAACTACATGTCATTTTTGGGGGCATTGTTTGTTTAGTTTGGGAAAAAGAGAACAACGTTGACCATTATGTAAGGAAAAGGCAAGAATGATAGACAGAAACAATACAAGAAAGGGGGGGGGGGGGGATTTACCGGTTGCGCATTCCAACGTCCATTTAAATTAAATTTGTTTGAGTAAAGAAAAGTACATAGCCGCAATAACGGTCATTTAGAGACAAGAAAAAAATTAAATACCCTAAAAAGATCAAAAGAGAATAAATAGGACCTACCAGTAGCGCCACGCAACTAACATTTAGTTTTGTTTTTTAAATTAGTTTTAGTGAGGTTTTACGGCGCTCTCAACTGCATAAGGTCATATGAGCGCCAAGGGGTGGATGTCCGCAGAGAAGTCCAAAGGGTGAATCAGGCTTGCCCTGCTCACCTCTCTAGCCTCAACAGCACAAAGTCTGCTTCGACTCTCAAGGCACCCCGGAGAGAGTCACAAGAGAGTGACAAACATATAAAAGAAGTAGAGGAAAGTGATGATAGTAAGGATGAGGGAAAAAATCCCTCTTAATCTAAAGAAACATACAGTTAAACAAGACGAACAAAACTGAAACTTCAAATGCTAAATGAACTAAGATAAAGACGAATAGAATGGTAACAGTACACATGTTTAATTCTCGTTATGTTCACTGTAAAATGATTATACATACTTCTTCTCAACGCAAGCAAAAAATAACATAAATATTTCACAAAATAATGATAGAAGTAATCGTAATATGATGACGACGATGATGATCATATTGAGCATTCTTTTCCAGATAAATTAAAGAAAATAAATCCACAAACTCAGATCAGACTGATAAAATACGCTTAGGACATCATATCATTGTACAGAAAATTACAGAATGCACTAATGTAAATCGCGTCAGGGATGAACAGTTTATGAAATCATACATGACATTAAAGTGAATACGCATGACATTAAGGTACAGAATTCATCCAGATTGAATTTGAACAAGTCATGACATAGTGAATGACGTCAACTGTACATGTACAGACATAGTGATAACAGCGCAGTCCTTGCGGCAACAGACCTGGCCTCAGGGTGCGGTGGCTATTAATGTACAACCGTACAACCCCCCACCCTCGCAAAAGAAAGAAATAGACGATT
>NW_004798234.1:31067-32340 GCF_000002075.1 Aplysia californica | reverse complement strand
AGTTGGGAAAGAGGGGTGGGAGCGGGGGAGCATGGGTTAGAAGGAGGGTAAAACCTAAAAAATAACGAATGTAATACCCCCTGAAGTTTGCGGCGATCAATGTCTTCCAAAAGTTATTCAACATAAAACGTGGACATGTAAGCTCAGGCGGGACGTCATCAAAAAGGACAATGCCATTACAACAACATTACTCTCTCAAACGATCTCTTTGACAGTTGGGAAAAGCGGAGTGAGAGTCGAGTCTGGGTGGGTGGGTGGGTTCCAAACTCCAGAATATAAACTAAAGCAGTGGAAACAATAGCAATGGAAAAACATCGCACGTGATAGTTAGGGTACCGTATTAAAAACATTGACAACAACAGAAACAACAACAAGAACAACGACAACAATAATAATAATAATAATAATAATAATAATAATAATAATAATAATAATAATAATATGAATAATATGAATAATAATAACAATAAAATGAATAATAATATGTGTAATGATATGAATAATAAAACAATACTAGCAATAATAATTATAATAATGATACAGATACAATAAGGACAGAAACAACAGCAGTGTTTCTATATATTTTGACCAACGCCTTCAATTAATGTTGTTTTCGTTTGTTGTAGCCGTTATTGACAAAATCATTTTTTTCTCCGTTATGTTAATAGCAAAAGTAAAATCTAATGAATAAAACTGGAATGGGTTTCTGTGAGAACCTGCAAAGCGGAAAAAAATACTCGAAATTGCTGCGTTTTGGGTAAAATGTTCAACTATTTACTGTCTTTTTTTCAAACTTCATTGTCACTTCACCCCCTGTTTTCTAAGATGCAGTCGTAAAAATAAAAATGGTTACCCTTATCTTACAACGTGACTGTTTATTTCAATTGTATCAAACATAATCAAGAGTTGCATGATGGTGTGAAAAATGGTAATCAGTGGTAGGTACTTTATGCGGAATAATTATTATCACTTGTTTATTAAAATCCCAAACAAAACAATCAGATATGAAATATAATCACACGATCGCTGACTCGTAGAAGCAAGGGAACAAATGTACATGCGAAAAAAGAGGAAAAATTATTTTTTTTAATGTCTGTTTTCATTTTTCCACATAAATTTAATATTGGATAATATATTTAACATTTTCTGTAACAGAAAAAAAGGAGTGACTTTTTAAAGCTGAAGAAGAAAGTAGATAAATTCAAAATGAATATTTTTCTTTGCAGGGATTTGCTTGATAAAGATGAAAGAGGACTTAAAGTAATTACCCCCA
>NW_004798234.1:28608-29946 GCF_000002075.1 Aplysia californica | reverse complement strand
GGTTCACCAGTCGCGATATACATATATCCGAATGTAGGTGGCACCTTTCCCTCCTTTGCTCTTCACATGTAACTCCAAATTGAGTCAAATGGTGCGCTTCACAATGAACACATATTATGTCAGAGTGCACGATCTAAGACAATAGTACTATTATAATAAAAGTCTAGGGACCAAAATAACACGACAAATCAAAATCTGATCCAGACAGGGGAACGAATTAAATAAAGGAAAAGTAGAAGACAAATTGTGACGTCATGAAGTAGGAATGGGGGAAGGAAGGCGGGAGACGAAGGTAGAAAAGGAGGAAATTAGTGCATAAAACAATGATAACATGAACTGATTAATTGATTTTAAATTGAATGAACAATTAATTTTAAAGAATGAATCAATGAATAAACTGATTAATCAATCTAAAATATTAATGAATGATAAATCGAGAGTATAAATGAAAGAGTGACATAAGAATGAATCCATGACTGACACGGTATTGCACCTCAATAATTGACAACAACGTCGCAAATGTTCACAGAGACATCAAGTGTGGCAATCTTCACATTGTAAAAAAAACCCTTTAAAATCTCAACAACAACAACAAAAAATAAAACATCAACTGCAAATAAAGTACAATTAACATTGTGTGATCAATAGTATGTTGTCAGTCATTATTTTAATATGTTTATTACATGTTTATACAGTTGCAAATACTGAACGGAGGAGGCGTCGACTTACACACTCATAAACTGCTCGTTGAGAAAGGGTTTTAGAGGAATGGAAAATTGTGAAGCAATTAATGTCCTTATTTATAAATGGAATTTATTTAGTAAAAGAAAATAATATGTCGACGAAAAACCTGTCATTTCGTGCAGGAGAAATAGCAGATAGACAGAAACAACTAACTGATTATTAGAAAAGCACGGCCTAACAATGCCTCCCCCCCCCTCCCCACCCCATCCATCTACAAAATGTATAACAGTACATGTACATTGATTTTTCTAATGTGTTGCTTGTATTGAATTACATGTACTTCGGATTCAAAACGTTAACATTCGTTCGCAAAAGTTCGAAATCGAAGCAATATTAAAAGTTACTTTTTTGTTTTAAATTATTCGAAATCTACTGTGACTGTTAAGGCTGATTTAAAAAGTGAAAAAGAACAGACTAGCAGTAAGCAACTGGGTAGTTATACAGTCCAAATGTAAATGAGGAAAAAACAGGTTTATCACAAAAAGACGAGAAAAAAAATCGAAACAGTAGCAGGAACAATGAATATGATGAAAACAACTGTGAACCAACATTAAACAGCAATCACAATCACAATAATAGTAATAATAATAATAA
>NW_004798234.1:24478-28061 GCF_000002075.1 Aplysia californica | reverse complement strand
TTATTATCACTTATTATTATTTTATTATTATTATTACTATAACGTGATAATAATAACAATCACTATAACAATAATAACCGTTCAAAAGAGTTTAATCTTCTTCATACTCATGTTCACCTGATAAATCACATATCATTATGAAGATAAAATAATTCTGTACATCGTGATGCAAGAACGTGTCACATGATGTTAGATCACGTCGCGGATAAATCAACTTATAGTTAGAATAGGCTCCAAAACGAATAAAAACATACAGATCTTAAAATGAAATGATGAATAGAATGATGTAAATGAAGCGATCTTCACTGCACAATAAAACAGGACTGTACGTACACTGCAAAACTATATAATTTGATACAGTTTTACTCTGAGATTACAATGTGATTTTAGATACCAACAAATAGGTTTAGAATCATCGTCAGCCAGTAGTTCAGCTCAACTAAGCTCAGTAGTTATTAATTTTTTTTCTCCAGAATATTACTCCTCGGTATCTTTTCTATGTATAACACGTAAAAATGTTTAGATCGAAACTCAAATTGTAAATGTGGAAAACAAAAGTCAAATAAAAGATACACAGCGCTGGTTGAATTTGCGAAACACTTGAAATAGTTTTGTTTCCCCCTCTATCCGCAAAACTTTTGTATACTGGGTGTAGACTTGAAAACAACATGCCGCCAGCCATATTCGTAATAAGAATACGTGTAGAAACCACGTGAATGTATGCAGTATAAACATTTTACACGATATAAACCCTCATTTTAAAAAAATCTTCCAACTCATTAGTCAAAACACAGTTAGTTGTGAATTATGTTTTAAATGTATTCCATCAAAAAGCTGACGACTGCGTGTGTGTCGGTTTAAAAATGGGTCGTGCTAATGCTAATTTTATTTTCTAACTTTGGGCAAGCCAAGCTGCTCAGTTTGATTTATTTTCCTTTTAGACCTTTTTTGAAATAACTTTTGTCTTTAACAACATTTTTCATGTATATGTATAGGCATGACAATGTGTGTATGCTCTGATGCGAGCTGACACACGTAAACTCATGTCTCTGTGACTTTTGATTAGTTTTCTTGCTGTGTACACTACACAATTGAAAAACTGAACAGTCATAGCGCACATTGTGTCTCTAATACACATGTATTTATGTATGTATAGTTGAACGTCGCCTTTTCTAACGGCCATTTGTCCAAGACAATCACCTGCACAAAGGACCACTTATCATCTCACCCTCTCATTCTTGTGATTTTTCTACACCATAATAACACTTTCTTGTACGTCCAACTGTATAAAACAACCACTTTGCTTCTCAACAGAGAGTCGCTATCTTGGACAACAATTTTGACTGTGTTTACATCTGAACATGAATTAGATATTACATGAATATTGATGACATACAATTTGTTCAATAAACTGACATATTATAAATCATGTAGTTTTCATATCACGTATGACGCATCGAGTTTCAAAATGTTTCATAAGCATGAAATACAGACATAGACAAAATAACTGTTCATTTACATCAACAGCACATAATTCTCGTTAAAGTTTTTAGGCAGGATGCACATCACACCGTTTATTTTTTTTCACTGAGGACGTTTGTCACATTCACAGAGCCTGCAAACGCCACAAAACTCCTTGTTGAATCAGATCTCTTTCACACACAGAAGCCATGTCAGTGTTGATTAATACCCAGTACACACCGACTGCCACCTGGCTCAATCTGACTTAATCAAGCCCACTAAATTTTCCTTTATGCCACGGAAAATAGCTACCATTTTGGCACAATAATATATGATCGATTCAACTCCCTACATTGTTAACAAACAACAACAACAACAACAACAACAACAACAACAACAACAACAACAACAGCAACAACAACAACAACTACAGCAACAACTACAACAACAACATCAAGAAAACGTATTTAAGTTGGTGTTTGAACGTCGCAGTCGAATTTAGTTGAAATTGGTTGAGCTGTGCAGTGCCAAAGATGAAGCCTTGAAGAAGAAGCTGGCAGGCCCCAACTGAATCAATTTTGATGAATTCGACAGACAGTGTGCACTGGGTATAGAGGACCTGGCAGCGGCAACAATGCAAGTTCGGCATTTTGCTCCTCTTTTCATCAAAACAAGCAAGAGTTCTCCTCGGCCTAATTTCACAGCAGTGAAGATTCATCTTGATAGAACCCGTTTTCTCACTCCCGACCATCTAGCGTGATCAAACCTTCTCCCAACAGCACTCCAAAGAAAAACGTGGTCAATTTCTGAGTTCATTCGGTCCCTCTAACTTCAAGTTTCAACTTGAGGCGAAACGACAGAATCTTCTCCATAGCAGAACTGTTATTATTTCTAGGATTATTTCTAATTATTTATTTGTTCAACGTATTGACTTGGTGTTTTAACTTTCAAAGAGGTGTTTGGAAAGGGGACAGGGGAGAATTTCGTTTTCTTTCAGACGTTTCACAAAGAGCATCGGTGACTGGCTGTCTGGTCATACGCACCCATTCATCTCTGTTCCTCTAACGAACATTCTAGAGCAGTGACCTGAAGGTTTATTTTTTCCCATCGTGCACAAACATGACAAGCCGTTTGTAAGAGACTCGTAGGTCCATGTATTGATGTCTGTCTCTCTGGCAGTCATATATCACGTGATTTTACCCACAGTGAAGTGAAGAGGAAATATCACGTGAAGTCTGGCAGCACAGTTTGATGTTGTCAGAGTCTCACGCCCTACTAACCACACAGTACGAAAACAGAGCAGTCGACTAGAGGGCGAAGAATGTCGTGCAGTGATGCTGTGCTCGCCTCGTGAGATTAATCATTTCGCCTCACGCAATTCTTCCATCATGATGCGATGCCCTTTGACCTGTACCTAGACTTTCTCCGATCTAAGAAAGCCTAGCCATGTATCCATCAGTCCGGTATCTGATGTACCCGTTGTCCCTGCGACCTTTAACCTTTGCCGACCGTCCTGTCATGCCGGTAGTCACTGTCTCCGTCATCAGACAACTCGTCCTCGTCCTTGAACTCCGGCTTACAATGACTGTTCAGCTCCTGGATAGCCAGCTTCTCCTTCTTCAGCTTCATCCTCCTGTTCTGGAACCAGATCTTGATCTGCCGCTCCGTGAGGCACAGCGCATGCGCAATCTCTATCCTCCGTTTCCGGGTGAGGTAGTGGTTGAACTGAAACTCCTTCTCCAGTTCCAGTGTCTGGTACCGACTGTACGTCTGACGACCTCGGCGTCTCTGCGCAGAGTTAGGGCCTGTAATAAGAAAAGAAAAATAGGGGTCAACTTAATACTCATTGAAAAATAGTTTGCATATTGTTGCAGTGGGCACACCGTTACCTCACAACTACAACAACAACTACAACAGCAACAACAAAAACAACAACAACAACAACAAATATACGAACAGCAACTACGACGACAGCATTTACAACAACAACGGTAACAGCAGGCAACAAAATCTACACAAGAAACACCATCGGACAGTCTATTCTAAGAATGACGTCTGGAGCACAGATCAAGAGGAAAAAAACAAAACACACACACACACACACACACACACACACACACAC
>NW_004798234.1:22026-23485 GCF_000002075.1 Aplysia californica | reverse complement strand
TCTCTCTCTCTTGCGGTGTATAAGCGAGTGCGTGCTTAGCGCAGTTTGCAGCCGCTTAATCAAGCTCTTGTGATTGGCAGTTACAACACAGAGGAAAGATCTATGGGAGTTGGTGCGAACTCGGTGTGAAGCAGGTTTTTATCTATGCAAAAGAATTTTTTTTTAAAAACCCCGCACACTTTTGTTTGACAAGATTCTCGGGAAAAGAGACAGATTGAAGAAAGAAAAAAGACCCTTCAAATAATGTGTCCGTTCTGAATAGAAGCCGATTGAGGAAGAGAGCAAGAATGAAGATTGATTAGTCGTGTGGGGGAGGAAAGGGATAGAAAAGTACTCTCTTCTGTTTTAGACAACAGGTTTGCTGTGACTGATTGTTTTCCTCTCCGTTCTTTTTTGTTTTTTTGTTTTGGTAAGGATATTTCATTTATTTATTAGTTCTTTTGTCTGTTTTTCGTCTCAGCATGAGTTCGATCACTCATTTACCCCTATAAGTTCCCGTCTGACTCAATCTCCTCTCTTCCCTCCCCCCTCCCAACTCTCTCTCTCTTTCCCTCTCTCTCTCTCTCTCTCTCACTCTCTCTCACTCCATTTATACAGATGTATTTCTATTATGCATTTCTCCATGACAAATACACATACAAACAGACACACACAAAACCACGAAGAAACACACACACACACACACACACACACACACACACACACACACACACACACACACACACACACACACACACAACTCATCTCCCCTCACCCTACTACACCCAATTCACCCCTCCCCCTCCCCACCCCTAGTCTCGCCACCCTATGTAATATTTTCCATTGTATCTCTTAATAACTTTCCTTACCTACAGGAGAAACCTCCATTAACAGAGTAAATTTCCTTGGCTACATGAACCTCCCTTAACATAGTAACTTTCCTTGCCTAAAGACAGGAGGAACCTCCCTTAAACTTTCCTTGCCAACAGAAACTTCCCTTAACACGATACTTTCCTTACTTTCAGGAGGAACCTCCCTTAACAGTAACTTTCCTTGCCTACAGGAGGAACCTCCTTTAAACTGCAACTTTCCTTAGCTACAGGAGGAACCTCCCTTAAACTGCAACTTTCCTTGCCTACAGGAGGAACCTCCCTTAACAGTAACTTTCCTTGCCTACAGACAGGCGGAACCTTCCTTAACACAGTAACTTTCCTAGTAGGAACCTCCCTTAAACTTTCTTTGCCTACAGTGCCTGTCCCCAGCGTCTCCCCTGTGGCAATTGACAAGCGTTGACAAGAGGTGTTGCCGCTGACCCCGATGACGGTTGACTTAATGTATGCAGATTTATGACGGTTCACACTTCGCACGTGCGTTTTTCTTTTTCTTCATTTCGAACCCGGTTACAAGAGCGTAACTAAGCTTAAAATACTAGTGCATAATCCAGCAATAAAAGCAATAGAAATAAATATAATAATAATAA
>NW_004798234.1:18719-20622 GCF_000002075.1 Aplysia californica | reverse complement strand
TCTCTCTCTCTCTCTCTTCCTCTCTCTCTTTCTGTCCCTCTTTATTTTCTTTTCCTTTCTCTTTTTCTCTCACTCTCGCCCATCTTTCAGAATCCCCATCATAAATGAACACATACACTCATACACACAATACATTCACATACACACAAATACCCCACACACATCGACACCTACATTATACACACACACATACACACACACACACATTCAAACACACACACAAACACTCACACAAATACACACACAAACGCAAACACACATACACACCATTATACAAACACTCAGGATACTATCATCACCACATGTGAGCACCATCTGGAGAGATATAATCTAAGTCCTGAGCCGTTTTATGTCCTGCTACAGGTCGAAGAAACTGGGTAACGACAGAAGGCTGCCATGTTAAATCGAAAAGTTTGTAAATCTAACATTATCTTCGCCAAACTGTTTTAAGCCCAGAAGGCATTTTGTCCTTGAGAGAAAAAAAAATCATGTGTATTTTTTTCCGTTAACAATTGTGCCTGTGTTATGCATTAAAAAAAAAAATTGCAATGAATATTTATGATTTTGCCAAAACAGTTCTTGAGCATATTATGTAATCAATACAACATAATAAGAAACTGCAATTTTTAAAAAAGACAAAATGTGGGCTTAGTACATGCCGTGAACAGCTCTGGTTTTCGATATTAATGAATTGTGGCTATTTGGGTGTCTTTTTGCGTACTTTTCCCCCATTGTTTGCTTCGAACGTTTATTGTTTAGTTTTCAGTGTTTTAAAAAGTCAATAGGTGTTTTACGTCTCCAATCAAATAGTTTTATTATAAGTGCCGAAGGTTAAAGGTTCAACAAGAGAGTAACTTACAAAAAGAAAAGAAGGAGAAAAGAGGTTGGTAGTTGTTTATTATGAAAGAAGGAACAATAAACCACACCAGAGCAGCCACAAAACACCAGCCAAAACGTTAGAGAGGATGCCCATTGGCCAAAAGCATGTACAGATTGCGTCGAATCGGCCATGGCTAACTCTATCTTTCAAATTAACCTCTACTTCGCCTCATTAAATTTGAATCGGTGTACATTAGGGTCTATTGCATTCTACGGGCAAAGTAAAGGTCTGAATCAGCAATACATCTACCTCTGTCTGTTTGTGTCTCTATCTGTCCGTCTGTCAGTCTGTCTGTCTGTCTGTCTATCTGTCTGTCAGTCTCTCTCTCTCTCTCTCTCTCTCTCTCACACACACACACACACACACACACACACACACACACACACACACACACACACACACACACACACACCCCACAACTACACATGTCTGTGCGTTTACAAATTTATGTGTAATTTAGTTTAGTTTACTTGGATAGACATCATTGCTTCTCTAACTGAGGGGATTTGTATGTATTATTAACTCACACTCTCATCCATGTCTGTTTCATTCGTCTGAGTGATCTCCCCGACTCGTCAACAAACACACATGTAATTACGTCACCAAATCTTGTGTTCGTAACACCCACAGACTTCGAGCAAAACTGAACTTTCGCAAACTATTAATTTTTGTAGATGTAACCTTCTGGCTCTAGAAAATGAATGTCCTCTTACGTCACATGCTCTTTGTCATCGTTTTACCTGCGACCAGGACAACAGTGTAGCTGACTCTTTTCTTTCGTTGTTTTCAGCGTTTTCCCTAATCCATTAACTTCAGAAAAATAACCTGAGAGTCTAATCTCCTTTTGGCCATTGCAATTTTGCTGCTATGTGAATAATGTAATTCTTAACTTTTAGAGAACATAACGGAATGTCCCACAGCAGTTCAAAAGTCATGTTGTGTTATTTTGATGTATCACACACACACACACACACACACGCACACACACACACACACCCACCCACCCACACACACACACACACA
>NW_004798234.1:14827-16121 GCF_000002075.1 Aplysia californica | reverse complement strand
ACACACACACACACACACACACACACATAATACACTTACATACTCATATACACATACTACAATTCACGAATGGATGGGCATACAACAGCCAACTCAGATTTACGTAGTATGTAATAGTATCTGTGAGGAAACAATTCGCCGAAATCAGCGTTACGCCTAATGGCTGCTATTGCGCGAAGGGGAAACTAGGGGAGATAATCCATCCTTATCTTCTTAATGTTGTGGAGAAAAGTTGCCATGACAAAATGTTAAGCCAGGGGAGAAAAAATGGTAGGTAGCACGGGTCCCTACCTGCTGCAGGTGTTCAGCCACAAACCGGTCCCCATTCCAGAGCCAGAATGTTCTAACTGCATTCGTTTTGTATTGCAGATACAACTGATTTGGTTGCGGAGCTGCGAAACATTCAGGAGGTCACTGTCTTCCGCGTCGCTTGTTTCGGGGATTTGTGTCTATAGGGACTGTCCCTGATTTTTCCGTTTGTGTATATTATGTATTGTCGACGTCCGATTCTTACTGTTATAGTTTTGGTAAGAGTTTTACTGTGCATGCAACACAATTAGGACATATTGTAATATATAAGTACCGAACGTTAAAGGGGTGTCCCTGAAGGGTAATATATTACTAATTTTTAAAAAGTGGAAGGATAAGAACAATAGATGTTTGATATGAAAGAAGTTAAGGAGCAAATTACACCAGGGTACTCGTGAATCACCCGTATAGCAAGAGTTTTACTGCATTTACACACTCTAGAGAGGAGTTATCTGAGTGACATACACAGAAAAGAAAGAGAGGAAAAAAACAAAAACAATAGGTGTTTCATTGGAAAGATGGACCCAACAACGCAAAAACGTCCGCCAACCACCCACCCACTCCCTAAAACAGCGAGTCAGGGCAGTGGGAAGGTTTGACAACATTAATTAAGTACACGGTGTGGTCGTGTGGGCGCGGCACTCGATCCGGCTGACGTAGAGACAAAAACAAACTTAGCAAAAACAACACAAAATACACACACACAAAAAAAACAAAACACAAAAATCTTTCATAGAAGAAGGGAGAGGTCTGTTCAACGTAAGCCGTTCAATTCTAAGAAGAAGAAAGAAAAATAGATGAAAGCAAAACTTAAGAACGAATTTTCGAGTCTGAGTAATGAGAAGCAAATCGACACATTAACAAACGTTTAGAGCAGGTGGGAAAGCAAGAGAGAGAGAGAGAGAAAGAGAGAGAGAGAGAGAGAGAGAGAGAGAGAGAGAGAGAGACAGACAGACAGACAGACAGACAGACAGACAGACAGACA
>NW_004798234.1:9852-13650 GCF_000002075.1 Aplysia californica | reverse complement strand
ACACACACACACACATACACAAAATGATAAAAGTAAAAGAAATAAACAGACAAAACAAAAAAACCGCATAAAGTAACCAACACACCCTACACTCCATTTACTATAACGCGAAAAGAAAGGGAAAAAACACCATACTGCAATTACGAATAACAACAGCAATAACAACAGCAACAACAACAACTACAACAACAACAACAACAACAACAATAACAACAGCAGCAGCAGCAACTAAAACAAAATTACTAAGTAAATTAGCTAGTTACCATTTTCGGGGACTTACATTGACATAAAAAGTACAATTAAGGAAATATTAAAAGGTTTAATGTTGATGCATCCTCTATCCCCGCCCCCCATCCCCAAGGTTAACTGTATTTTATTATTTCTTTCCTGTAGATTTACCCCCCCCCCCAAAAAAAAAAAAAAAAAAAGAAAAAATAAATATTTCAGAATAAATCAGAACTCGTCCAAAGCGAAACTCAGAGATGTCCAGAGCGTTGGAAGGCTGTTCAAGTGTACAGAGCCCACAAAGCTAATTTTTCAGGAAAGATGGAAGACAACTGTTTTCTCTTTATAATAATTATGTCTATGTTTGTATCTTTTCTTAATTTTTTTTTTCAATGTATGGAATTTGAATGTCTTTAAAAATTAATGCAACTGATACTAGAGATCATAAAGAAACTGCAATGTTTAAAAAAGACATAAAGAAAAGGCTGTGTACTTGTGCATATGAACAGCTGACCGAAGAAATATTACTTGCGAACGCACCCCATTAACGAAACAAATGTGAATGGTTGGTTGTGCTGCCAATAGCAATAATGATATAACGGTCTAAGGTTGCGGTAGAGCTAACCACCTACGGAGAGATGAAATTGCCAAGAGCGCTCAGAGATGGTGTCTTTTGGTGCAAACAGCTTTGGAAAGTTCTTTGGGAGTAGCTGACTCGGTGGTGCGTCATGGAAGATAAAAGTGAAACCTTCGAGAGGCGAGGCAAAGGGCAAGATGGGCCATAAATTTTGAAACACTTTGGAGGGCTAGATCTAAAGTAGATTGGTGGTAGAGTGGAGAGAGAGAGAGAGAGAGAGAGAGAGAGAGAGAGAGAGTAAGAGAAATAGATTGTTATAAAAAGAGAAAAGGACAGGGGGAGAGAGAGAGAAAGGCACAAAGAGAGAAAAGGGGAGGAGAAGAAAGGGATCTTTCATTGTTTTATGGGCTTTTCAATTTAAGTGGGTTAATCGCATTGATGGGAGATCCTCCTCTCTCTGTTTTTAGTAGATTGGTACCAGCTCGCCCTAATTCTCACTGTGGCGAGTGTTTTCATTTTTCTCTCAACTTTTTTGCATTCAAAATAAGTACTTCTCCCCCTCTCCCCCCCCCTCTCTCTCTCTCTCTCTCTCTCTCTCTCTCTCTCTTTCTTTCTCCCTCTCCCTCTCTCTGTCACTCTATCTTTCTTTCTCTCCCCCACTCCATTTACCCCTTTAAGTCTTTTTCTATGTAAAAACTAATCAGACCAATGTTATTAACCAGACTTTAAAAATGGGGAAAAGGAAAATTATATGATGAATTTAATTTTTTGTAAAACGGTCGACAAATATACATAAGACGTGGCACGTACAAAGCACAGAGAACATTTTCTAGTAGTGTATGTTTTGTATAAATTATGCTGTCTATTAATACTAATGTCATTAATAATAATTATAAAAACAATAAACAGTAATATTTATCTTCAACATCATTCACATTCCTATTAATATTATTATTCTTATTATTCTTATTCTTATTATTCTTATTCATCTTATTCTTATTCTTATTATTATTATCTACTCTTATATATTATTATTATCATCAGTATTATTGTTATTAATTACACTTTTATTATTACTTTAATCATCATCATCAACATCATCCTCCTCCTCCTCCTCCTCACCTTCATCATAATATTATGTTCCACGCGTGAAGTCTTTCATTGTAGTGGCGCTCATATGACCTTATGCAGTTGTGAGCGCCGTATGTAAAACTCTTACTAAAAATCTAACTATCATTATTCACACATTCTTTCCGCCTTTCCGTGTAGATTAGCCGTTTTTCTCCCACATGGTATGTGTTACTGTTTGTTTTCTTCTATTTTTCTATCACAAGTTCGTTACGTGCAAACTGGGACTGGAAACAACATGTTCACAAATCAGAAGACGGTGATGAATTGAGTCAGTAACGAGACAGGGATGGTCCCAATGTGATTCTCTCTGTGTGTGGGTTCGGTAAGTGTGTGTTTGAGTGTAGGTGTGTGTGTGTATGTGTATGTGTGTGTGTGTATGTGTGTGTATGTGGGGGTGGGGGGCGTGGGCGTGTGTATGTATAAATATGTGTATGGGCTGTGTGTTTTTTTTGGAGTGTGTACGGGAGTGTGTATATGTGTGTGTTTGTGTGTGTATGTTTGTGTGTGAGTGTGTATGTGTGTTTGTCTGTCTATTCGTGTGTGTGTGTGTCGTGTGTGTATTTGTGTGTTCGTGTGTATGTGTTTGTGTAGGTGCGTGTACGTGTGTGTGTGTGTGTGTGTGTGTGTGTGTTTGTTTATGTTTATGTGTGGGTGTATGTCTGGGAATAAGAAAAAAAAGGTCAGATCGGTTTTGTGTTCCTCGCCATGTGGGAATGTTGGCGTGTTCCCAATTTGTTGGAAGCAGAGAGAGGCGAGAGATGAATGTAATGTTTTAGACAGTCGTTTGGTGGGGTCACCGTGGACTCCTCATTGGACGTTTTTGTTGTTACTGGTGTTCAGGTTTTAGTTTTCGTAAAAGTTTTACGGCTCTATCAACACAATAAAGTCATACAAGTGCCGAAGATTACAGGTGTTACAAGAGAGTAACAAATACAAAAAAGACGGAGGGGAGATAAAGACGATAGATGTTTGATAGGAAGGAAGATGCAAACCACACCAGAGTACCCACCAAACAACCACTGTTCAGGTTTTCTTTTAAAACAATAGTTTTTCCTCTCGTTTTGTTTGGGTTAATTTATATATTTGTTTGTATCTGAATTGATAACAACAACAACAACAACAACAACAACAACAACAACAACAACAACAACAACAACAACACTGCATCGATAGCAACAGCATTTAATTTGTTTTTATCTTTGTATGTTTGTTCCTTTGTTTTGGCTCAAAATACTGGTAAGCTGAACTTCTCGCTATGGTTTTTTGGGGGGAGTTTTTAAAAATCTTTTACTGTTTTATGTCTTTGAAGAAGGTATTTTTTTCGTCCCTATTTAAACAATTTAGATCCTTTAGGTGGCGGGCTGCGACCCTTCTTGTCAAGGTCAACCTTGTACTTAGAGGGATACAACATTCCACCAAACATACTGAGATACTCGATACAATTCTCATCCCTCAGGAAACGAACTCAAATCTCTGGCGTGCAACAAGAGAGTTAACTGGTGGTAATGCTGTGAAACTCTCTGTTGCAACGACGAACCACCCTACTATAACTACTACATCTCAAACGCCAGTGTTCTTGTTAGGTTAGAAGAGGCTGAATGTGTCCTTTGACGTTCGATAGATGTCAAAGTACCATTATTTCCCATCTCGCTAGTCCTCGGAATCTGGTTAAGCTTTTATCTATAGGGACCTGCCTCTGTTCTCGACGCCCCATCTTCTACCTTTCCACACTTGACTCTCTTGCTCTGTCTCTCTCTGTCTCTCTGACTCTTTGCCTCTCTCTCTCTCTCTCTCTCTCTCTCTCTCTCTCTCTCTCTCTCTCTCTCTCTCTCTCTCTCTCTCTCTCTCTCTCTCTTTTCTCTTAC
>NW_004798234.1:8249-9707 GCF_000002075.1 Aplysia californica | reverse complement strand
TCTATCTATCTATCTATCTATCTATCTATCTATCTATCTATCTATCTATCTATCTATCTATCTATCTATCTATCCCTATGCCTATCGGCGTCTACTCCCTTGTGGTATAGCTACATTTGCACATGGTTTTGCAAATAAAACATCGAGCGCGATAGATACTGGCTTATACAAAAACGAAAAAGGGAAAAAAGAACGATAGTTATCAAATTCACCTCGTCCTGAGAACACTGTTTCAAGCGGGAAGGCCTGGACATCGTAATTCTATCAGGAGGGAAAAAAGCGCAGCAGCTCTCACTTGAGATGGCTAAGAGCAATTCTTGGGGAAAGATGGAAAGACAAGATTACCAACAAAAAGATACTGGAAAGAGAGGAGTAGGAATTCCCACGACATTCACATCGTTCCATAGAATTATAACATACCCAAGACCGCACATTCTTACGTAATTCCGGTTCACCATGGGAAGCACCGTTTGACTATAATATTTTGAACAATAATAATGAAGGGGAACGAGGGACAGGTTCCGTGTGCACTGAACTATAGGAGAGATTGGCTTGTTGCTGTTGTTGTTGTTGTTGTTGTTGTTGTTGTTGTTGTTGTTGTTGTTGTTGTTGTTGTTTTTGATTTTGTTGTTTTTGTTGTTTTTGCTGTTGTTTTTTGTTGTTGTTGTTGTTGTTGTTGTTGTTGTTGTTGTTGTTGTTGTTGTTGTTGTTTTTCTTTTTGTCCTTCATCTTCGAGATAATGGTGTGCATCAGCACAGTGACGATTTTTACAAAGAGCAACGAGCTGATGCCATGACAGTGACCGATCCAAGAATTATAATTAAAGACTAATATTCATTTAACACATACACGTATAACTTAGACACATTCACACCATGGTAAAACTCAAAACAGCTTCCAGAATTAACGAACCTTTGAACCAAATAAATAAGTTCGTGCTTAAAATAAGATTGTATAGAATAAGTAAAGAAGGAAGAAGTGCATGGGTTTAACGTCCCTTTCAATACAGAAATGTTTTTTAACCCTATCCGTAAGTCGTGTTTTACTATCGTCATTAATAGTTACTCCAAGATCCATACGACGTGGGGAACTCTGTGCCACCACTTTCCAAAGAGGTACGCTTTGCATAGCAGTCTGTCAAAATGATTTTTTGAGAAATACTGAAAGTTTCAAAGAGATCTTCGTACAAGAAGTATTCTAAAATGTGAAGAATACAACCCCTGGGGTACAAAAAGACCCCAGGCGTAGGGGTAGGGATAAGAGACTGGACCTCCAATTTATTCAACATCTATTTTCGAGCCAATACAAAATGATACAGTGGCATGGCGTTCTTTACTAGTAAAGTACGCTATGTACAGTGGTGAATGAACTTCCCAGACAACGGTTCATGTAACACATACACACACACACACACACACACACACACACACACACACACACACACACACACACACACAC
>NW_004798234.1:3172-4424 GCF_000002075.1 Aplysia californica | reverse complement strand
TGTGTGTGTGTGTGTGTGTGTGTGTGTGTGTGTGTGTGTGTGTGTGCAATTTAGAGCATTAAAAAGGGAGAATCGATGGTTTGCTTTACGGGGAGAGAATACACTCCTTTTTTTTTTTTGCATCGTTGTTTATTTCGTTTGTTTAATTTCTTTTTATTCTTGCCGTTGATTTGTTTCGGTTTTTGGTTTTGCTTTTTCTGTTTTTCTGTTATGGTTGTTTTATGTGTGTGTGTGTGTGTGTGTGTGTGTGTGTGTGTGTGTGTGTGTGTGTGTGTGTGTGTGTGTGTGTGTGTGTGTGTAAGTGTGTTTCTAAAGGGTATTTGATCATCGAACCGTCGATATAAATGTCGAGGACGGTCTTACAGCAGACTGGCAGGGTGTAACATAAGCCTCAGACACGACACTGATATGGGTGCGCTTCGCTTGCAAAGAGCTATGGCGTCTTTCCCCGTTTCACAGGTGTTTGGCTCGGCGTTTTTCGTCTGAATTCTTGAAGCCTAAAGTAGACCGTAAGAGCTTTATAAACAGATAAAAACATTAAATCCTGGCTTATGAGGATAGAAGAAAGGGCACGGAGTGCATCAGGCTAACAAAGAAGGACCCACACACGGACGTATATGTTTTTTTTTTTTTAGTTTAGTAAAGGGTTTTACGACACTCGCAACTGCATAAGATCATATGAGCGCCAAGGGGTGGGTGTCAACAGGGAAGTCCTTACAGGGAATCAGACTTACTCTGTTCACCTCTCTAGCTTCAACAGCACAAAGTCTGCTTCGACTATCAAGGCACCCAGGAAATAGCTGGTCACAAGAGTGTGACAAACATGCAAAAGAAGTAGAGAAAAATGACAACAGTAAGGATTAGGAAAGAAAAAGCAGCAGTTCCCTGTTGCAGATCAGGCACAGTTATGAGCATGACATGATGCATCAGCCCATTTACAATTCTACTGCGCTTGAACGACAAATGTCCCCCCTTTGGGAATGGCCTAAAGACACTTAAGTCGGTGGCACCGTTGTTAGATCAAGAAAGTAAGGTTGTATGGAGGGAAGTAATCAAGCTTGAGACTGGAAACTCACATACAATCAACAACCAACCAACACACACGTATACACAAACACACACACAAACGCACTCACACACACACACACACACACACCTACAGAGAGAAAGAGAGAGAGAGAGGGTGAGAGGGAGGGAAAAGAGGGAGGGAGAGAGAGGGTGAAAAAGGGGGGGAAGAGAGAGAGGGGGGAGA
>NW_004798234.1:0-1764 GCF_000002075.1 Aplysia californica | reverse complement strand
GGTGGAGGATTTGATAGGAAAGATAGAGTAAACCACACCAGATCACCAACCAACCACCCACGAAAGTTTAACTTTTCTTTCCTTAATTTTTAACTGGACTTCCAAATTGATCTATGATTGTGTCTTTCTCGTCAAAGAAAGCGGCTTTAGAGTACCTATGAATAGTTATAATCCTTTGTTGTTTTGAAAATTTGATTTTCAATTTTTTTTTCGCTGCTTTGAACTCAGAGTGCTGTTTCCCCTGTTCGCCTTTGTTTTGTAGTATTTCAGATTTTCCAGCTGTTGTTCACTTTTGACGTCACTAATACTTTTTAAAAATTTGTGTCGAAAATTTTGGCCATATCGTAGAAACCGACGAAGGCCAATTTAAAGTCGAATTGCGTGACCGCTTCACGCCTCTGGTACACGCATTGGAGTTTGAGTCCGAATAGCCATAG
The DNA here is from genome assembly GCF_000002075.1 of Aplysia californica. Taxonomy (NCBI): domain Eukaryota; kingdom Metazoa; phylum Mollusca; class Gastropoda; order Aplysiida; family Aplysiidae; genus Aplysia; species Aplysia californica. The sequence goes on along the minus strand of NW_004798234.1, from coordinate 1,327 downwards.
GAATCGATTCAGACTTGAGACCAAATAGGAGCTATTCAGACTGGAGTCCGAATAGCTGCTGCATTTAATCAATGGGCCGCAAAGCGCCGGCGCTGGGATTGTCCGACTACTGTAATAATTCCGCGGCGTCCATCAATAGTGGTCGGCGGGTCCTCTCCCCAGCCCGGTGAGTCAACCAACACCCAATGGAGCGGACCGTGAGCAGAATTTAGGAGGTGCCAAACCATGCTGGCGTTATGGGACGTGCTGCGTTGCGCCGCGGCGGTGCCTGTGGGTGGGTCGTTGTCTGCCGGGGGAACAGAGATCGATACCACCGATCGTAGCGGGGTCTCTTCTGTTGGCCGTTCTCCCTCCCACGGCTGCCGGCTGTCGGCTGATTGGGTCTTTGGGGGAGGTGGGGGGTGGGGGGGGAGGCTAGTCGGTCGGTGTTTTGTTTGTTTTAGTAAGGGTTTTTAAAAAAAGTTTTAGAAAGTGATTTACGGCTCTTTCAACAAAAGAGGGAGAAATCTGTCATTGTAAACGACCAAGAGAAAATCTCCCTGCAAGATGAATAAAGATTGTCATAGTCTTAGCCAATAAGGTCATATAAGTGCCGAAGATTAGAAGTGTTGCAAAAGAGTAACAAACACAAAACAGAAAGACAGGGGGTAAGGACTATAGAAGAAGACTATAGGAAAGAAGAAGCAAGCCACACAAGAACGCCCGCCAACCACCCAATTAGTTAGGTTTTACGGCGCTCCTACTCATAACTGTACAAGGTCATATGAGCGCCAAGGGGTGGATGTCAACAGCAAAGTCCACACCACGAGGAATCAGGCTTACTCTGCTTACCTCTCTAGCCTCAACAGGCTGTTTGGTTCTAGAGAAAACTCTTCTTGTTTTAAAGAAACTGAACAAGGGGCAAAAATTTTGTCTTCGATTTTCTCAAAACAGCATTTTTCGGGATAGCCCCCTTGTGCTTAAAAGCGACCATATATCTATTACACTTTAGATGCCTGTGTTTACTTAACGACAATCAGATAAATCAACTCTGACAACTTAAAAAACTTTCTTAAATAAAGTAAAAACAAAAATTATGTGTGAACTGGACACAGACAAAGGAGAAAAAGATATCAAAAAAATCTTTTTAAAAACCCCAACAAAAATGGTAACAAAAAAACAGATAGTGAAAAGCGAACGAAACGAAGGGGAAATCAATCATTGGCAAGGAAGGAAGGGAAGAGATCGCATTGAGCTAGTTCGTGAATGTGTTTTTCGTTTTAGAAAAAAAAAGGAAAGAAAAGTAGGAATTTTAGAAACGTAGAAATGGGTTGAAGTTGAAGGAAGG
>NW_004798233.1:243429-245372 GCF_000002075.1 Aplysia californica | reverse complement strand
ACCCACACACTCACACACACACATACACACTCACACACACACACTCTCTCACACACACACACACACACACACACTCACACACACTCATCCAAACACACGAAGACATGCATACGCGCACGGCACTGACAGAATGTCATAGCGACCTCTCACCCCCTCATCTTCAATCGAAAATGTTCTTTTCTTTTTTTGCGGTGATCGTTGGTTTTTGTTTTGCTTTTTTGTTTTCGTAATTTCCTTTCACTTCGGACCCCCCTGCCTTCGACCCCACATACTCGGATTGATCGATACTGGTTTCCCTGCGGTATTTCGCGACCCTCTGCTCGTGCTTTCAGCCTTAGTCACTCACTTTGGAATGTTTGGTTTTCGTATAATCGGTTTTGATTTACCGCTCGATATGATCTTGTGTTGGCCACAATGCATTGTACATTTACAGTCAGATCGACGCCATTTTGAATACTTTGGGTTATAATTCGTGTCTACGTCAGAGGAATGTTGTTTTCTTTCTCTTTGATCGTTTTTCTTTGTTTTATTCATATACACATACATTCTTTCTTTCCGTTTATTGCTGCTTTCTTTTCATTATTGCTGGGGGGGTTCATTATTACTGTTTTCTGGAATAGTGTTTTGTAAAGGGTAGATGGGAAATACATTAGATAGCTTTGAGAGAGTGAGTGAGAAAGAGAAAGAGAGAGACAGAGAGTAAAAGAGCGAATGAGATACAGAGACGAGGGAGGGGAGAATCAGAGAATGGAGCGTCGACTCAAACAACCCAACACACGCACACACACACGCGCACAGGGGGGAATTAGACAGACAGACAGACAGACAGACAGACATAACGGCAAGCAGGTAGACAGGTACTAGATAGGCAGCTTGAAGAGTTTAACGGAGGGGGATTTAAGAGGGCGGGGTGGCGGTACCTAATGTCCTCGTTGCCGTAACAGCTTGTCCCTAAGTAGAGGAAACAGATCATGTTCTCTGAGATTTGCTCTTCGAGCATGTCATCTGTCTGTGGGCTAGCAGCACAAGAATGGCAACTCGGGTTTTTCAAAGTTTACATGAAGAACAAAAACAAACAATGCACCTCCTGGTTTTTCTCTACCACATCAATCAAAAATACTGGGAATTTCAGTTTAAAATGTATTTTCACAAAACAATCACTTGAATCTGAGGTTTTTACAGGGCATGCGTCCTTTCACAGTGCCCTGGTATATGTTGGTTTTGGTTTTTTACCCGATCCGTACACCTTGGGGGTCATTTTATACCCCCGGGGTTGTATTCTTCACGTTTTAGAATACTTCTAGTACGAAGATCTCTTTGAAACTTTCAGTATTTTTCAAAAAATCTTTTTGACAGACTGCTATGCAAAGCGTACGGGTCGGATTAGCGAGTAAATTTCCTCTTTGAAAGTGGTGGCCGAAAGTTCCCCACGTCGTATGGATACGGTAGTAAAACACGACGTACGGATAGGGTTAAAGTGATCTTTGCCATTTGGGTGGTTAGCGGATGCCTTGGTGTGGTTTGCCTCTCCTCTCAGATCCTATCAAACGTCCATCGTACTCACCTCTCCCCCTCTTTTTCTCTATTTGTTAATCTATTGTAACACCTCTAATCTTCGGCACTTATACGATGTACTTGATTATGTTTCAAGTGCCGTTAAACTTCATGTATTACTAAAACCAAGACGCGGACTTTCCGTGACGTTGTGCTGCGTTGGATTCTCCCCTCACTCATCGTGACTAATTCACCTCTGTCTCTCTCTGTATTGCTCTCTCTGGCTAGCAGAGTTAAAGCCCGCTACGTAAATGATCTGAATTGTGTCGACGTATGCATGCATCTAGAATCCCCTTTGACTATTTGTCTCTCTCTTGTTTTGCCGCCTCTCTCTCTCCCTCCCTCCCTCCCTTCCTCTCTCTCTTTCTCTCTCTCTCTCTCTCTCTTTC
>NW_004798233.1:241968-243329 GCF_000002075.1 Aplysia californica | reverse complement strand
ATAAGTGGGGGGAGGGGTCGATGACAGAGACGTTGTTCTACGTGGTTTCAAAATGAAAGGCGAACTCCTTAACCTCCAGGCTACGCGAGCCCCCTGTTGTGAAATAGGCAATGGTCGCCTCTCATTCCAAGGTCCCGGGTTCGAATCCGGATTGACACAGACATTGTTTTTGCTCAAAATAAATGTTCTCCTTTCACCTCCTCTCCTGCTCTCTTTCTCCTCTCACCTCCTCTCCTGCTCTCTTTCTCCTTTCACCTCCTCTCCTGCTCTCTAACAAGGTGCTGTCGTCTGCTTTCCTCTCCACTTTCTGCCCCCACCCCCTCACCTCCTTTGCCCCCTCTTCTGGGCTCCTGACTCTTTCTGCAGCCTTTCTACTGCTACTCCTTGGCTCCTTCATACTGCTGTCTTTCCGCCACACTCTTACCGTTAGTCTTATGGTAGGTAAGATCTACACCTAGCCTTCTCGGAAAAGGGCAAAAAAATCTCGGAGGTCCCGTGTGTAAGTTGCGTACGTTAAAGATCCCTTGGTGGCCCAAAATCGATAAGAGTAGGCTTCGGCCGCCACCCGGGCAAAATTCAAAATGTCTTACCAAATGACAATGTAAGGGCTGGCGGGGCACCTAGAAATCGTGTTTTGGGGTCAAATTTTGAAAAGTGGGTTTATTACGTATATAATAGTTCCTGGACACTTCCTGAACAACATCCAGACACGTATGTAAGCCTTGCTGCACCCTGAAGCTGTGGTTTGTTGTCAAGTTTTTCGTCGAAGCACATGTTTTCTAGCTTTTTCTTACCTGTATCGGCTCTTTTCTCACTATTCTATTTTTTCACACATTACCCCATTTTTCTGCTCTGTTCTTGTTCAATGTAACTTTCACAGGATACCAACAACACCTAGTGCTCAATTTTGGCTTGTTGAATTTTTGATTAAAGGAGTACTTTTTTAACATTTATTGGCTTAGAAAGCATGAATTTTCCTTTTTTCACTTTTTTTGCAACATCCCAATTGTAAGTGTCCTAAAATAAAAATTATAGCATATATCATATATTCAACTTGCCAAAAATAAGAGCTACATATTTATTGTTGGCATGCCAAATAAGAAGTGAATCGGTGAATAAATAAGGGAATGAAATGGGATTGAAAAAAGTATACAAAATCCAATATGGCCACCGTTTCCATAGCAACCGATTCACCATATTATACTGTTCGAACTATCAATTTAAAATCCCCAATAACACACAACGTCCCACAGCAAATATGGGCACTCTCGGCCTTGTAACAGCCAAAATAGACCTCAGGTGCCCCACCAGTTGCGAGCGCCGTAAAACATTTACCAAAAACAAAATCACCCCCACCCCTC
>NW_004798233.1:239788-241197 GCF_000002075.1 Aplysia californica | reverse complement strand
AATGTTTCTGGTATCTGGTGGTCATTCTTGTCCAGCCCCTGACCAGCTAGTCTGTTTACCTTGGCGGTTGACTTAAGAGTCAGCCTGGGCCGTGAGACGATGGGCAGTTCCCTGGAGCCTCCTTGTGACCGCTTGACCATCAGAGAAATGTCACAATGTTGGTGGGCTTGTTGCGGTGAAAGGGGCGGGCTATAGGCGTGGCTTTTCTGGCGCCTGGCCACGGGAGGTAATTAATTCCATGTTCTATGTCGTGTGTGTTTGTTTACGTGTGCGTTGGCGCGTGTGTGTTTATTTACGCGTGTGTGTGTGTGTGTGTGTGTGTGTGTGTGTGTGTGTGTGTGCGCGTGTGTGTGTGTGAGTGAGTGAGAGAGAATGAGAGAGAAAGAAAGAAAGAAAGAGAGAGAGGGAGGGAGAGAGTGCGTGTGTGTGTTTGTTTGTTTGTATATGTGTGCGCGTGCGTGCGTGCGCGCATTATTTTGTGTATGCGTGTAATTCCCCTTCCAGATTTTAACTGGCACGAAAAGTCCCCACCCCTGTCAACCTCCTCTTCATCATCAGCGCGCGGTGGTGTTGTATCAGATAGACCTTTAGCTAATCCGGCAGGCTTAAGCTGGTCTTGCGAGGATAATCCCTTCTTCCTCTGCCAGTCTGTGCCTGTTGAGAGCCTCTGATGTCTCCGGGGAGCACAGCCCTCCTCTTACCCCTCTCGCCCCTCCCTGTAACCCGCCCCACAATAACAGTAATGCCTCTCCCCTCCCCCTAAAAAGCCTTTCCCCATCTCCTTTATCAGACGAGTCCTGGAAGCGATCTGCTAGATCCTGAAGGTTGCCACATGTAGACTATGTTTCCCTGTTCTGTTCCTCTGTGGCTACTCTGTCTTGCTTTTTCCCTTGCCCACATTCCATCTAGCACAAGGCTACTGTCAGAATAACCATCAACGTGTATAGCTTTGTCGAGTATGTATCTCTAGAACTCTAAAGGTTTTGTAATTAAATTCCTGCATGTAGTTGAATGATGCATCTGATGTGATATGTACATTTTGTCAGCTTTACTTTTCTTTTCATATTGAATTTTAATGAGAGTGATAAATATGGGCCTATTTAATTTTGATGTAGATCTATACCTGCATTTCCATGTGGGACAATAAAGTATTATCTTATCGTATGTTATCGTATGTTATCGTATGTTATCGTATCTTATCGTATGTTATCGTATCTTATGGTGTCTCTAATTAACGGTAATGGTTGTTACATCGGAGTCCACTCCAAATACTGACATCCCAAACTTTGTCTGGCCCACACTCTTTTCTTTTTCACCTTCCCCCTCCCTTCCTCTCTCCTCTCTCCCTCTCTGTCTCTCTGTCTCCCTCCCTCCCTCATCACTTCAGCAGAAGACAGACCCTCCCATCC
>NW_004798233.1:236680-238724 GCF_000002075.1 Aplysia californica | reverse complement strand
CCGTCCTTTCACCATGCACTCCAACCTAAACATTCTTGTACACTATCTCTCTGAGTTTCTGAGCGTCTGGACTCCACAACCGTTATCTCGGTCCCATAATCTTCTCCGTGCGACCGCCATGATGACAGTATCCAATGTCAGCTGCCCGGATGTTGTGACAAGACGCTTGCTGGACTCATCCGGCCCTCCCCCGTCACGTGACCTTTGCAGAACCAGTCACCCACACGTCTTACACTTACACTTAGCTGTCACAGTACCGACACGGAGAAAGTTTTCGTCGCTTCTACTTTTGAAGTTCGGTTTTGTTAATGAAGGCGTCATTAATTGATAAGTATTTCTACTTTCGTAATAATACACTGATATGACGCCAAAACAAAAATATGTCATTAACAATTTCAGTTTCTTCTAATTAATTATTTGAATAGACGAAAAAAAAAGGAAAAAGAAAATCAAAATTGATGAATTGGTAGTGCTTTTCTCGTGGTAAGTGAAGATTCTTCCTGATTGGCCAGCTCACGATGTTGAAAAAGATGACGTTACGGCGCAGCCGCCGTTCCAGCGCTCCAAGTTGTTACGTCATTTCTCCCAGTGACGTCACTGGTGGGACCCTAATGCTGAAGCAGGCGCACAGGTAGTTTTGGGTAGTAGGAGCCTTCTTGTGTACACGTATGTATGTATATTTATAATATTCAACTATGGCTGTATAATATTTTAGCGAAATTGACGGGACGCGGAAAATCTTTTTGTTATATGCACGACTTTCGATTTGTACTTGTTTTCGAAAAAAAATAATTCATGGGAACCTTGAACGGTGTTCTCCGTTTGTCTGCCTGCTACGTGCATGCTTCACTGTGTATTCCTTCCTTCCTTCCTCTGGGTGGCCTCCGTTAGGAGGACGCAATCTGCCTCAGCAGACAGGTAGGAGGCATCCTCGTGTGGCCTCGCCCAGAGTACATCCGGTCCCGGTTTCACTGTATTTCTTTTGACCCGTGTGACAGGTTCGTTACGTAGAAAGGACGGTCAGAACCGACACCCACTGGTCAAATGCAGCTTCTCTGCATGGTGGGATCGGGTAGAGTTGCGTTATGGTGCCGGCTATTGCACATCATATCAAACAGAGCTCAGCCGTATGTCATCAGATTTGACCTGGCCATATCGGAGAGGAGCGTGGGGCTCTTGTGGTCTAGATGTGATGCTCGCCTCTCATTCAATAGATCCCAAGTTCAAAACCTGACAGTGACGGAAACTATTTTTCTCTAAACTGTTCCCCTTTCAAATCCTTTTCTGCCTCTCTAACCATGTTCTGTCATCTGCTTTCGTCTCTACTTTTTGCCCCCCCCCTCCCCTCCCCACCCCTTCCCTTTACCCCCTCCTCTGGCTACTCCTTGGCTCTTTCTTACTGCTGTCTTTCAGCCACACACCTGATTTTATGGTAGGTAAGGTCTAACAAGAAGGTGCGGTGGCGGAGCGGTTAGTGCTTTCGTCTCCGAAGCGGAAACTCCAGGTTCGAGCCCTGGTTCGGACACGATTTTTTTTTTTCGCCCCCTCCTTCCCGCCTAGCTGTAATTGGTATCTGATTTCGAGTTGGGCAAGTAAAGGCGACGTGGAAAGGAACTGGCCACCCTACCACAATATGCCGAAGGTCCAGGAAGTTGTCTCACCAACAAGGCAATCCCCAATTTCCGGATCGGATTCGGGAATTACTTTACTTTACTGTAAGATCTAAAACCTAGCCTACTCGGATAAGAGTGAAGAATAATTTGAGGTCCCGTGTGCAAGCTTCGCACGTTAAAATCTGATTATTGACCATACAGCGTTGAAAGAAGCGTCGCACCCGCATCGTAGCAGAGTAAAGGCAACTGCGACTATACTGCAGTTTGTGACGTGGTGACCGTGCGGATACTGGATCTTTTTTTTATATTTTTTTTACGGTGTTTGTTTTGGACGAGACGCGGTTATGCATGTACTTTTCGGGAGTGAGATAGAAAAACGTAAAGAAAAACGTAATGAAAATGGACAATTTCGGGTGCCGAAGAGAGAGAGA
>NW_004798233.1:234166-235363 GCF_000002075.1 Aplysia californica | reverse complement strand
GTGGAGAGAAGAGAGAATGACGATATAACTCATGAGCACATTCATCAAATCATTTTCTCAGGCGGGGTTTTTTTTTTTTTACGTTGATCCCTAAATCGTTGTGTATTAACTTTCGTTGTTATTTTTTTTCCTCTTGCCCCCTCTTTTTTCTTTCTCTTTCACCTACTCCGTTTTCTTACCCTCCCACCCCTTCTCCCTCCCTCTCATCCTCTTCTCCTCCTTACTGTAGTCTGTCTTCTTGTCGTTTTCGCCCTGTTCCGTTCGCCTTGTTCCTCCTCTATTCTTGACCCCGTGAAACAGCAAAACACATTGCCCGGGGGCGGGGCTGGCGAGAACGAATTTTACAGGGTGGATTGTGAGCGAGGATTCCAAGCGCTCAGCCCGCCAGCAGTCACAACGCTGAAAAAATAATTATCCAATTTCTGCAATGTTGGGTATTGTTTTGATTTTTTTTGCTTTGTTTTGCTTTTGGGTACGTGTATGTTTGGGGTGGGGGTTGTTTTTTGTTTTTGTTTTCTGAATCGTTGGGTTTGTTTCTTTTTTTGTTTTGTCCCTTTTTGTTTTGTTTTACTCGTTCTTTGCCCCAACGCCTTCTCTGGGCTCCTGACTCTTTTTGCAGCATTTCTACTCCGACTCCTTGGCGCCTTCTTGTTGCTGTCTTTCAGCCATACCCCTGGTCTTAAGGTAGATACTGTCTAATACCTAACCTTTTCGGAGGTCCTGTGTACAATTTGCCTACTTTACTTTAAAGATCATTTGATGGTTCAAAATCGATAAGATTAGGCTTTGGTCACCACCCGAGCAAAATTTTTAATCGATTCCTACCAAAGTGAAAATGTTTAATGTGTTCAGTGCGCTCATATGTCCGTGTGTAGTTGCGGGCGTCATAAAACCCTTACCAAAACAAAACATTGTTCTTAGCCATGAAAATGATGCCTTCAGAATCTGAACTGCCACAGTTACAATTATAACTCTTTCCGAACCCTGATTTAAGCTCACTTACGAGACGTTGCTTAACAATTCTTCGTAGACTTGTCGGCCACATAATGTTTAAGAAAAGGAACATGACGTTGCCTACTGTAAAGAGGATCTTCACCTTGGGCTCCGCCTCTTAAGAGCCCCGCTGTCCTTTCGTTCACTCTGGGCCCAGAGATAATCGAGTTCCTGGTGTTGAACCGGGGGAAATGGGTGGGTGGG
>NW_004798233.1:228746-230235 GCF_000002075.1 Aplysia californica | reverse complement strand
TGTGTGTGTGTGTGTGTGTGAGTGTGTGTGTGAGTGTGTGCGTGCACGCGTACATAAGTGTTTATGTATGTGCGTGTGTGACGCATTATTTACCGGATATTTTTTCCTCGTACAGTTGCTTTGTTAGCCGTCGTTCCTTTTTGAAAGTTTATATTTTATTCATTTTCGGCCATGATTGATTTATCAAGAAAGGAGGGGAAAGGGGGGTGGGTGGTTGTTGCATTTTGTCTGTTTTATTTCCGATTGTTATATTGTCGTTGTTATTTGGTCAGGTTTCTGTAGGTGGGTCATGAGCACTCCATTGGTTTTTGTGTAAGTACGTGTGAGTAATTATAAATTGGGGGAGGGGGGCGGTCCAGATATACCATTGCTCTAAGTAAATATAATACGCTACTCTGTGCTGAAAGGGACATGGCGCCGTAGACAATAAAGAAATTATCTGCTGCAGACGACCTCACCATTGCATTCCCCCTACAAAAACACACATGAATATGTCGCAGACGGGAATGTCTGGCAATGGCAGAGCATCCCTAACGAATAAATCTGGCTCCCGGAAGGAACTCTGAAGGTGACAGCTTTTCTCCCTCAATATAAATAGTATGTACGTCTTGGGTTCGTTGGAGGGCGCATAGTGGTTGGGGCTATATCTTTTCTTTTCTTTCCCTCTGTTGTTTCTGTCTGGCTGTGGGTGGTTGGTGGGTGCTCTGGTGTGGTCTGCTTCTTCTTTCCTATCAAACATCTATCGTCCCTTCTTCTTTTTTATGTTTGTTACTCTCTTGTAACACCTCTAATCTTCTGGCGCTCATGTGACCTTATGCAGTTGCAAGTGCCGTAAAACCTCTACTAAAACTAAACTCTGTCTGGCTGTCTTTCTTTTCCATGAACTAAATGACGGTTGTCGTGTGTATGTGCCTCATTTTATTCAAACGAAACCACATGAAACCAGGGAAAGGGAAAGAGCTTTCATCTGATAATTTTCAAGAAATCAAATGGTTGCCATATAACTCTCGTCGGCTACACCCAGGCGGTCAGACTTCTTGCTGTTATAAGAGTGGGCGAATGCCGGGTGTTCTGGTGTGGTTTGCTTCTTCTGTCCTATTTAACATCTATCGTCCTTATCTCTCGTCCTACTCTTTTGTGTTTGTTACTCTCTTGTAACATCTCTACACTTTGGCACTTATATAACCTTATTATGTTGCAAGTGCCGTAAAACGCTTACTAAGTCTAAACTAAAGCTTTTATAAGCAAAAGACTTTAGTTCGATTCCAGGGTGGGGAAACATTCTTTGTAAGTTAAGTTAGTGTTGCCGTCTGTCTGTCTGAACACTGTATCACCTCAGCTCCATTTCCCGAATGATCTTAATGACATCGATGGGAATTAAAAACAATTGCTTTTGTCGTCATATTATAGGCTACATATCTACGATTTGCTGCTATTTAAGTCTTAAGTCAGTGACTAAGGCCATAATAGTTGTGTTGTTTTTTTTGGG
>NW_004798233.1:225270-227151 GCF_000002075.1 Aplysia californica | reverse complement strand
AGAGAGAGAGAGAGAGAGAGAGAGAGAGAGAGAGAGAGAGAGAGAGAGAGAAAAGGTGGAGAGGAACTTCTGCATTCCATCTCGTTAAGCAGAGAGGGGAAAAGACCAGTGTTCCTGTAATGATATCCTGGAAACTTCTAGGGATGCTTTTTTTATGTAATTGTGTTTGGTGTTTTGTTTTCTGTTTGTATTATTGTATTTTGTTTTGTTTTGTTTTGATCGCAATTTTGCTGTGCTTTTTGGAAGGGGGTCTAGGTTCGGTCAGAGGGGGTTGGGTTTTGTTCTTGTGATTAGGGGATTTTTTTTTTGGTATGATTGATTGTTTGTGTTTGTTTTGTTTTGTTTGTTTATTTGTTTTGTTTTTTAAATGTTTTTTTTTTTTTGGGGGGGGGGTTGTTTGGTGTTGTCCCTTTTGGGGTTACTACAGCCTTCCTCTCAATTCCAACTCTCCCACCCACCCCTTTCCAAGTATTGTTTTAATTTAATGTCAAGATGGGTCTGACCTTTCCTTATTTACAGAACTTACAACTTTTGGGACCAGATCTACAAAGAATGGTAGTGGGTGGTTGGTGGGTGCTTTAGTGTGGTTTGCTCCTTCTTTCCTATCAAACATCTATCGTCCTTATCTCCCCTTTTTCTTTTTTTATGTTTTTTACTCTCTTGTAACACCTCTAATCTTCTGGCGCTCATATGACCTTATGCAGTTGCGAGCACCGTAAAACCTCTACTAAAACTAAACTAAAGAATGGTAGAACAGTCCCATCCTGCTCTTACACCCACCTGTCCAATTTTGTTTATACAATGAGATTGTCTGAGATGTCAACCTGTCTAAGACAACCACTTTTCTCCTCAACAGTAGGACATGGGTGGTTGTGTTGGACAATTTCGACCGTATCTTGTACTGTTGTCTTCTGAGAGAGATTCAAAATTACTGGCTGACTAGAAGGTGCTCTGGTGTGGTTTGCTCCTTGTTTCCTGTCAGAGATATATCGTGGCGGATTGGCGAATGCTCTGAAGTGGTTTACTCCTTCTTTCCTCTTCCCTATCAAACATATATGGTCCTTATATCTCCTCCTTCTTTTATTTGTATGGTACTGTCTTGTAAGACCTCATATATTCGGTGTGGGTGGTTGGCGGGTGCTCTGGTATGGTTTGCTTCTTCTTTCCTATCGGACATCTCTCGTCCTTATCTCCCCTCCTTCTATTTTGTTACTTTCTTGTAACGCCTCTAATTGTCGGCACCCATATGACCTTATTGTGGTTCGAGCGCCGTAAAACATTACTAAAACGTTCAGATATTTGGTGCGAGTGGTTTGCTCCTTCTTTCCTATCAAACTTCTGAATAGCGTCCTGATTTCTTCTCCTCCTCGTTTGTTTCTCTCTTATAACACCTCTAATCTTCAGCAGCTATATCCCTTAATTGTATTGCATGTGCCATAAAACCCTCACTAAGTGGTTCGAGGTTCTGGCACCAGGGGCTGGCTCTCTGCCTCTCGGCCACCGACAGGGGACCGTCGCATGACGAGAAAATATGTTGTAAATTTGTTTGGGTAATCGATGCGTCGAGGATTCTGATTGGCCGAGGCTTGTGGGCCGATGTGTAACCGAACACTGAACTGTTCTGGGGAGATGGAGGCATCAAACATTAAAGAGTGTGGTGAAAATGTCTATTTTTCCTCTAATTTTGTTTTGGTGTTCTTTCTCTCGTGCGCTTTTGTTCTGGGTTTTTTTTGTTTGTTTGTTGTTTTTTTTGGGGGGGGTGGGGGTTTGCTACCACTGTTCGACTGTCCTTGTCTCTGTCTGTCTGTCAGTCAGTCAGTCAGTCAGTCTGTCTGTCTGTCTGTCTGTCTGTCTGTCTGTCTGTCTGTCTGTCTGTCTGTC
>NW_004798233.1:221381-223603 GCF_000002075.1 Aplysia californica | reverse complement strand
GGTCGTGGGTGTGTGGGTTTTTTTCCTTTCGAATGGTTGGTCTTATATTTTGTCTGGGTGTGTTTTGTTTGTTACTGAACGTCGATAAACATTTTTGTTTTGTAGATCTGGTTGTTGGGTTTGGTTGTTTTTGGTTTTTTTGCATGTTGGTTTTTTGTTTTGTTTTGTTTTGTTTGTTGATATGTTTCCAGTAGTGTGTAATAGTTTTGTATTTTCGCCTTTTCATCTGGATTTATTCACCATTGTGACATACGTTACAGTGTTCTTACAGTTTCGTGATCCTGTAGTTAACTATTGGTGACATTCAACAACTCTGGAAGTGACTTCGGATTATCACTTGTGACCGACAATGCGTGCATAATAATATTCTGTTTGAGGCAACCAACCTTTCTGTCTCCAGTCTCCATTGTCTGATCCACCGCCAATGTGAGCGTGGTCGTTGTGTGTTTGTGTGACTAAGATATTTGCTGTGTACTCCTACTCAGACAGAAACAATAAAATGATTGTATTTCAGTGTTAGTGACGAATGTGTTTGCTTTGACGGAATCGACAACAAATTAATTATTGTATTTCAGTGATAGCCATCTAACGAACGTGCTTATGAATAGGCTATGACGTGACGCGACAGATCCGTTTTCGTGTTTTCATAGGAGGAGAGTTCCATCAAGGGAAGTAGTCTACGATAGTGCTCGCTCCTCAGGGGGAGGTAATAATTAGTGGATTTAGTTTTGTACTGCCACGGGGAAACGTTTTGCTGTGGACAATCGTGTGAGCGCGGCTTGTTTCCCTTGGCCTGGTCTGTCCAGAATGGTGGACGGTGGTCAGCTGGTCACTCTCCCCAAATGGATTTTGTCGACTTTGGCGGTGAGGAAGGAGGGAGTGACAGTTGTGAAGTGTAAGTGATTACAATGAGGTTGGGTTTTTTTTTGGTATATTGTTGTTGTTATTTTGATTTGTGTGTGTTTTTTGTGTTTTTGTATGTGTTTGTTTGTGTCTCTGCGTGCGTCTGTTTGTGCTTATGCGTCTGTGTGTGTATTTTGTGTGTGTGTGTGTGTGTGTGTGTGTGTGTGCACGTGTGTGTGTGTGTGTGTATGTTTGTTGTATGTATGTATGTATGTGCGCGCGTGTGTGTGCGCGCGTGTGTGTGCGGATGTGGATGCAGAGACAAACAGTGAAGGAATGAGATTGTGGTGATGATTGTGTGTCAACAAGCAAGCGTGTCTGTCTGTCTGTCTGTCTGTCTGTCTGTCTGTCTGTCTGTCTGTCTGTCTGTCTCTGTTGGAAACTATCAGGTTGAGATCATTGTGTTATATTCACGACCGGTCTTCTTTCTCCCTACACGTTTCGTTTCACTTTAAAAAAACAACCCAACAGCAAAGCACATTCAGGTGGGTTTTTTTTGTTTGTTTGTTCATGTGTTTGTTTGTTTTGTCTTTGTTTGCTTTATGCTGGCGGTTGGAGTGCGCCACTGGTAGTGTGGTAGGTCATACTTGTTCACTTTCCTTATATTGTTTCTGTGTGTCTATCTTACTTTCCCCAGCTCTAAATGACATTGATTGTGTCGATGTACTTCTCTTTACTCAAACAAAACGAAAGAAAAAAGCCCAATTCAAAACAAACGAACGAAACAAACAAACAAAACAAACAAAACAAACAAACAAAACAAAACAAACAAAACAAACAAAACAAACAAACAAAACAAACAAAACAAACAAACAAAACAAACAAACAAACAAACAAACAAAACAAAACAACCAACAAAGTTAGCTTTGCTTTTTTTTGTTAGTACTTTTACTCTTCCTTTCCTATCCTTCCTCCCACCTGCAATATGCCTCTTGCCGTTTCCTCATCTGTACTGCATATGCCGCACAAGGTGTGGTTTTCGTTTTTACCTTGTGCTCGTTGACTGTGGTAGGTGCCTATTGTAATTGTAGGTCCTACGTTTTGCCTTCCCCCTCTGTTGTTGTTCTGTTTTGCTATCTGTCTTTATGTCTGTTTGTTTGTCGGTCTGTTTGTCTGTCTGCCTGTCTGTCTGTCTTTCAACTTATATACCTGACAGACTGTCGACATTTATTACTGTCTTTTTGTCTTTCTATCTGTCTGTTTCCCTTGCGTTTACCCATGCATTTCACGGTTGTTATCGTGTTGATGTTTCCTCTTTACTCTAATAACAATTTAATAAGACTTGATGGAATTTGTGTGGATGTGTGTGTGTGTGGAAA
>NW_004798233.1:219136-220657 GCF_000002075.1 Aplysia californica | reverse complement strand
CTCTCTCTCTCTCTCTTTCTCTCTCTCTCTCTCTCTTTATCTCTACAAAACAAAACCGTGGCAAAAGCAGTGTGCTGAGAATATACTTGTAACTCCGTGCTTCGCGTAGTTCCACTGGGGCGAGAAATGAAAGCAGAGATACGTCTGAGCAATAATTACCGGAGAGAGCTACTTTTATTATCAACAACAACATTGTTAAATGACGCTAACATTTTTTCTGTCTCGATAAGAAATGTTTGGCTTGTTAGATGGGCAGTCGGGGGGAAACACTGGTAGGTCAGACACTATTTTTTTTTTACTTTCCCTATGTTGTTTCTGTCTGCCTGTCTTACTTTGTCCTTGTGCAGCAGAATGATGGTCAGTCATCGCGTTGTTGTGCTTTTCTTAACCTCAGACTCAAATTAATTCGTTCGGCTAAGTTCAGAAGCAGGTTGTTGATGGTAGTGGTGTTACTTTCTTTCATTCTTTTTTGTGTGTTTTGGTGGGGGGTTTTGGTGTTTTTGTGGGGTTTTGTGTGTGTGTGTGTGGGTTTTTTTTTGGGGGGGAGGGGTTATTTGATTATGTTTTGATTTTGTTTGTTTGTTTGGTTTGGGGGATTTTTTTCCGTTTTTTTTTGGGGGGGGGGTGCACTACGGCACAGCAGATTGTATTTAATTTATTTCCATCTTTTGTTTCTATTTTTCCCACTATATTACAACAACAACAGCTGCAACAACAACAAACAGCAACAACAATAACGACATTATCATCCACAACAACAACAACAAAGAAAGGGGGGGGGGGACAACGACGAGCAAGGCTTTAAGGAGAATATATTAGGAGAGAATCAGAAAAGAAAAACCGTAATGATAATAATGAAGATTATTTCTATAGCTTCCATGATGAAGGAGGGGAGGAGCAGAAGTAAAAAAAGAACGAGGGTAATCAGAAAATATGACAGGGAATATAACACACAAAGAAAAAGAATAGAAAGAAGAATAAGGAAAAAAAGGAAAAGAAAGCGCACGCCAGCAGTTAGGCGCGCTGCTACCTTGCGGACGACAATCATTTTGGCAATGCAGCGCTGTGTCAGATAGCTCTCTTTGGCAGCACCGCTCAGTGTCAGATAGCGCTCTTTGGCACCGCTGAGCGAGTCCTTGGCTTTTGGCACAGAGGAGCTAATTCGGTCTGTGATGACGTAATTGCTCGTCGTGTTGATGGCTTGTGGCCCGTGGAAGATGCTTCTCACCTGTAACAATGTGCAGCCGGATTGTTGGTGTGTGTGTGTGTGTGAGTGTGTGTGGGTGTGGGTGTGGGTGTGGGTGTGTTTGTTTGTGTGTGTGTGTGTTTGTGTGTGTGATGCATTTATGTTTGGATGGTGCAGAGAGACAAAGAAGAATTTATTTATGGGTGGTATGTTTGTGTGTGCGTGCGCGCGCGTGTGCATTATCGCCCTGCTGATTGAATGAACGTAAATATGTATAGTAAACCAAATACACACACGCACACAAACAAACACACACACACACACACACACACACA
>NW_004798233.1:214784-216109 GCF_000002075.1 Aplysia californica | reverse complement strand
TGTGTGTGTGTGTGTGTGTGTGTGTGTGTGTATGTGTGTGTGAGGTTGTGTTTGCGTGTGTATGTGGTCACTGATGTGTCACAAGCGAACATCCAGTGTGCACGCTACTTCGAAAAAACTAGGTCACGCTACTCAGTAGCTGTTCCCAGGTATATGTTGTTTTGAGATAGATCTAGGTCGTTATTGTTTGTTTGTTTGTTTTTGTTTATTTGTTTTTTTATATTTTACTTTGTAAGGGAGAAAGCGCCCGCCCTGAGCTCAGATCTGATGAACTACAGATTGGATGGCCCTGGTTCAAAACCCTGATAGGCTGTCATTACACCTGAGTTACTTGAGGTGCAGTCCCCCTTAGTTTTGTCTGACAGAGATAATTAAGCTTTAACTCTGAGGTCCTGCTTTTATATGGACCCCCCCCTCAATCCTTTCTTCATAACCCTGGTGTGTCATCGTAGAACTCACTTGTCCATGGGAAGAAGTGGCGCTGTGTCATATGTAGGTCACGTGGGGAGCGATGTGCTAGATGTAGGCCACGTGGGTGGTGCTTGTTATAATATGTAGGTCACGCGGGTGGTGCTTGTTATATAATATGTAGGTCACTTTGTGGTGCTGTAACATTTTATTATATTGGCACCGAAAAGGGGGGGGGGTGCTATGTGGAGGTTACATGGGCGGCACTGTGTTATAATATAATATGTAAGATACGGGGAGTGGGGCGGGGGTGCCATATATAAAATAATATGGTGGTCACATAGGTGGCACTCTGCTTTATGAAGGTCACGTGGATAGTTCGTTTTCATATGTAGGTCACATGGGTGGCGCTGTGCTATACTTATTATATAAGTTCCGGGGAGGGGGCTGCGTCATATTACGTAGGTAAGGTGGGTGGTTCTTTGTCTTTTGTGGGTCACTTGAGTGGCGCTCTGTCATATGTAGGTCACGGTGGTGGCGCTGAGCTAGGTGCAGATGCTGTACCTGATGTGGGTCCCAGGTGCCACGTGTGTAGCTTTGGAGTGAGTCACCATCGGCACCGATACACACGCCATTAATGTCGGACATAGAACCAGAGAGTGAACAGTTCTGTTTGCTTGTTATTTTGTTTGTTGTTTTTGAATATTTCCTTTGTAATTTTGTAGTAATTCATATTGTTTTGCCTTTTACACGCATTTCTACTGTTGTCTTCATCCTCAGCTCGTTGCTTTTAGAGCTAGAGTTCAGAGTTCATTCATGTATTATAGCATCCAACCATGAAGGAATTTTTTTTAAAAATGAAACTACTGTCGTTCCTAATATTTAAACATGTATATATATATACATGATTCTATAAA
>NW_004798233.1:211529-212868 GCF_000002075.1 Aplysia californica | reverse complement strand
CCAAATTTTGAGGACACTTTTTAAAATTGGCTCAAAGAGAGAAGTGGCCCCTCTTGTTATGTAGACTCTTTGATAAAAGTAAAAATGTTGCTTTTGTTTCTATCTTTGCACCCTGTAATGGTGCACGAGAATCGGCACTTTCCCCAAAAATAGTACAAGACGCGTTGTCATGTAGTACAGCAGCTGATTCAGCCACCGGCAGATTAAGGAACTATTCATTGAGGATGTATGTTTTGGTCTACTATAATATAAGACCGAAGCATAATACTTGATTATTCATACAGATTGTTCTCTCCTATTTTCATCATCTGAAACAGAAAAGAGCATGCATACTAAACTGTAAAATATGCAGGTTCATATATCTGATTTGACTATGATGGGTTAAAATGTGCCACAGCAATGCCTTAGGTCTGTTGTTGATCGGACATCACATATTATGTGTCCATTACGTCATCAGAGTAAAGGTTCTTTCTTAAAAAATATTCCAAAGAGAGGAGTGAAGCAAGTTGTAAAGTGCCATCTTTGGTGCTGTAGTCTCGTCTCTGGTGCATCATGGGTCTTCGGGAAATCCCGAAATGTCTCGCTCAAACGTCATTCCTTTAGCTTCAGTCTCCTTGTACTGCTCGAGCAGATACTGTCTCAGGACTCCTGACAGACAATCGGAAAGCTAAGCTAACATACTTTTTCAACCCCACAATTAAAACCCTTTAACCCTTGAACTTTGAAATTCTTAAATTCTGATACACCTGGGGCTCCATATTTATTGCTAAACTGACAATAAGGATAATGCATAAAATTGTTGTGTACGTCATAGGTCCCAGCGTTTCGCTGTGTCCGCGTATGTGTTCGGCATCTTGCCCGTAGATTTGGCATCATCATGTACTTAGATGTTTGGCATCTTGAAACCGACACCTCGTTTTTTTCTCTCACTCCCTTCCTCCTTTCCGGCTCCTCAAACGCTCCCTCCTCTTCATCCGCTTCCCTCCTTGCCCATACCATACACCTTTCTCTCTCTCTTTTAAATAAATTATTTTTCCTCTTTTCTTTTCTTAAGTTAAGAGAGGATAAAGAAGCTATGTGATCCTCGTTCTTATAACAACAGCCATAACAATAACATTATTATTAATAATTTAGATGATCTCATCAACTGTAACGCTATTATAAATGAAAAAGAAAAGTATGTGTGGCACTGTGGTGAAATCAGGCACTCGTCAAAAATAATGAAATCGAAGAAGCCAACTTCTGAAACAACCATTGGGCGTTTTTTATTAAATTATTTTTTAAAGATCAAAACCTTTTATACTCTTAAAAAAACATTTGGAGTGGATTATACAGCAAG
>NW_004798233.1:206237-207407 GCF_000002075.1 Aplysia californica | reverse complement strand
ATTATTACGTTGATGTGCTTCTTTTTACCCCAACCCTCTCGAGCCCAAACTGTGAGTGGTATGAATTGTATTGATGCAGGAGTAAAACACGGACAATTTCTTACAGCCAAACTCTTAATCTATCTTCTCCTATTGGTGTTTTAGTAAGTGCATTAAGTATGGTGAGCACCTTTTTTATATCAAACATCTATTGTTCTTATCTCTCCTCCTTTATATCTTTTTATGTTATATTCTCTAGTAACACCTCTAGTCTTCGACATTTATAAGACCTATTAATTGTGTTGCAAGTGCCTTTAAACTTTTACTATAACTTACAAAAATATCTGTCTCCCGGGGTGTTCCGGTAACTCAGTTGATATGTTGCACTAAGGAGTGGATGACCGTAGTTTGAATCCCAGACTGGATATTTTTTAACTCTGATCGTTTTGTGGAGTTTTCAAGGCTCTCTACCCATTAGGCTGGGTCCTAAAGGAGATGAACGATAAATTTGGAGGTCCAGCCTCTTAGATATTCTAGTAATGTTGATAAAGGAATTGAACCCATATCCTTTTTTTTAACATAATGTCTCCCATCTTCCCTCTGGCATCTACGGTTTAGCCTTTAGAAATTTTTAATGAGTATCTCGGTCTTTCTGTTGGGATGTTGTATCCTTCTCAGTCTAGGTTGGCCCACACAGGCAGGGTCAAAAGCCCGCCTCTTAAATTGTGTTATTGGGGGTGTAAAGACACCTACATTTGTTTGTTTGTATATTTGTTTGTTTTTTAAAGTTATTATCGTGGGTGGTTGGCTGGTGCTCTGGTATAGTTTGCTTCTTCTTTCCTATCAAATTTCTATCATCTTTTTCTCCCCTCCTTCTTTTTTGTGGTTGTTACTCTCTTGCAACACCTCTAATCTTCGGCACTTTTATGAACTTACTGTGTTGCAAGTGCCATAAAACTCTTACTAAAACTAAAAGTTGTTGTCTGCCTCCTTCCCCCCAGACATGTATCATCGAGGACGCTGTTCACCTGGACGAGTCGGAGGAGAGGAACATGGTGAAACATCTGCAGGAGGAGCTGATCGCCGTGCGGCTCCGGGAGGCGGAGACTGCGGGCATCATCCGGGACATGAGGCAGAAGATATCCGAGCTGGAGGATGTGAGTGGTGAAGAGAAGTGGGGGAAATAGAGAA
>NW_004798233.1:204583-205655 GCF_000002075.1 Aplysia californica | reverse complement strand
CTCTCTCTCTCTCTCTCTCTCTCTCTCTTTCTCTCTCGCTCTCTCTCTCTCTCCCTCCATATCTTTCTCTCACCCTTAAACACACAGCCACATTGACCCTCTCTTGTACCCCTCCCCCCCTCAGACCAACCTCCGCCTCCAGCGCGCCCCCAGCAACGATGTACAGCAGCTTCAGGAAGAACTCATCGCCGTCAAGCTACGAGAGGCCGAGGCCAATTTGTCCCTGAAGGAACTGCGCATGAAGGTCAACGAGATCGAATCCTACTGGGAGGTGAGTGAAGGTCAAAGTTATTGAATCCTATTGCAAAGTGAGACGCATAACAAGTAATGGTAAAAGAAAACTTGCAACACCTCCCCCTCCGTCCCCATTTGGGACTGACTTGACCTAGGAACCACATCCAGGGTCACATTGCGATTGGTGCCATGTCTTGCAGGAGTAGAATATGGCTGGCTATGTTTGTGAATGTGCACCAAGACATCGGGGAGGGGCGGGATGACTTATAGTTATACTTTTCTTTTAACCTCTTTGTGATATACGGTCAGTTTGTGCTTAACTGGGCACAGTTTTGGAACCCCAGGGTCCAGGAGTGGTGCTAGATTTAATTTCAAATGCCTACTATTAAAAATATCAGGTCTATGTATTTCTTTTCTTAATTCAAGACTCAAAAATGTAATGAATAAGAGTGCAAACTCCCTAACATTTGTGAATATGATGTTAACAAACGACACTCCCCACTTTGCTTCCAAAAGGCTTGAATTCATATCCCCCATAAGAAAGATAGTCTTAACATTGCATCCCCACCACTACCACCTCTCCCGCCACCACTACACCATCACCAATACAACAACACCCCCCTTCCTTTCAGGCACACATGGAGCGTGTGCGGCAGTCATCTCCGAAGGAGAAGAACAGTAAGACAGATTTGCGGCACTTGCAGGAGGAAGTGATGGGCCTCAAGCTGAAGGAGGCGCGGGCTGTGAGCGATGTGAAGGACGCCAAGCAGAAACTGATGGAGCTGGAGACGCAGGTTGGTGTGTGTGTGTGTGTGCGCGCGCGCGCGCGTGTGTGTGT
>NW_004798233.1:203872-204391 GCF_000002075.1 Aplysia californica | reverse complement strand
GGGGGGGAGTTGTATATAAGTATGTGTCTGGACGTGGTAGAATCAGGCGCTCGTTTATTTTTGGGCTCCTGGAATTATTGGTATCATCTTAAAGCTTGTTCATTTGACCATTCTTTTGATGGAAAAAGTACACGTCTGTCTTGAAAAGAAGTCGAGATATTTGTGATTGAAGGAGGTCGGGGTCACCTGGTTTCAGAGGTAATATTAGCGGGAAAATGAGTGATGAAGTTTGGAGATTCCCAAAGCTTGAGGGTCCTTGGAAACTGAAAATTTACATTTATTGTGCCTTTACTTTAATCAATCTTTTTAAGTTTAAGTAAAATCCACACAGAAATATGTTTTTAAATGAACATAAGGTGTTAAGCCGAAAAATAAAATTTTTTAAAAAGTTGTCAGACTGGAGGAAAAATGCAGATATCTTCAATTTCATTATTTTGACAAGCGCCTGATTTCACCCCGATGCCTCACGTATGTACGTTTGTGTATGTGAGTGGGGGGGATAGGGAATTTATATATATA
>NW_004798233.1:199044-202783 GCF_000002075.1 Aplysia californica | reverse complement strand
TACCTCTGAAAACAGGTAACCCCACCTCCTTCATTCGCAAATATCTCGACTTGTATTCAAGATAAATGGATCTTTTTTTCCTCCAAATAAAGACAACTGAACAAGCTATAAGATGATACCAATAACTCTACAAGCTCAAAAATTAACGAGAGGCTGAATCCACCACACTGCCTCACATATGGGTACCTGACAAAGACAAAGAAAAGTGTTGTCAGTATATTGATATTTAAGTTCCTATGAAATGGCAGCTTGCACTGAAATCTTCTTAGGATGCGAAGAATTTGTCATGGACTTAATGACTTAAGAGCTCCGTGCCTACTTGCGTCTGGTGATATAGATGCCTATATAGATGCAATCTATTGATTAGTAGTAGTAGTAGAAGTATTTCATGATCTCTGTCATGGCTTTTTCACAGAACCAAATTTGCACCAATCAAATCCGTCGCATGGGAGAGGACAACAAAGAACTGAAGAAACAAATGGAGGAGGCACTGGAGCGAGAGAAGGACTTGCGGACGAATATCAAAGACCTGACGCGCAAACTGGATGACACGGAAAGTAAGAGGAAGGAAGAGGGAATGATGGCGCGCATCAAAGAGGCAGAGAGTGTTCAGCAACTAGCTGAGCTGAGGCACAAAATTGCTTTGATCGATATCCAGGTAAATAATTTTCATCATACTTGAACTTAGTAAACCCTAGTGGCTGCTCCCAGCATTTGAAGTTTCCTCCTAAAATGACAAAGAGACTGCTTCTAGCGGCTGTTGTTATGCTCACAGATACTAGTTTTTCATCTTAACAGTCATGAATGCAAATACAACTTTGTACGAAGCTTTTCTTAGGGAAGTTATACTCCTTGTATGCCTTTCTTGTCTTTTTCCAAGAACTAAGAGGCCAGTATTGTGACGTCGTGCTTCTCTTTACTCTAACGCTTTAGTTAACTCTTTTCCTCTGTTTCTTTCAAGAGATTTATTTCCAAGCCTCTTTGTATGTATTGACTGCTTAGGATAAGTCTCCACCTCACACCATTTTAAAAATTGATGTATGATAGCGTCTTACGCTGAACAGTCATCTGTATTTGCATGTAAAATTCACGGTCAGTTTATTTGGCCTCAGGTGGTTAGTGGGTGTTCTGGTGTCGTTTGCTCCTTCTTCCCTATCAATCATGTTTCGCCTGGATCCCTCCTCCTTCTTTTGTGTGTTTGTTACTTTCTTGTCACACCTCTAGTCTTCAGCACTTGTTTGACTTTGTTGTGTTGCAAGTGCTGTAAAACTCTTACTAAAAATAGAAAGATTTATATCCAAACCTGTGTGTATGCTTTGACTGTTTAGTGTAAGCCTCTTTTTCCAACACCATTTTGAAAAGTGACGGGATAGTCTTACACTGAGCAGTCATTCTGTAATTGCATTAAAAATTCATGGTCACATTTTATTATCAACTTTTCCTCCTTTATAGACAAGGATAGTGTTTGGTCTGCCTTCACAATCCATTCTAAAGGGTTCTTAACCCTGTGAACACTTTGGGTTGAAAATCCGGTATGAATGCAATGTGGTAAAGGTCCTGGGGTACCAATATGTCAATGTGACATACCCACCTAAAAATACCATGTGATTGCTGAAATAGAGCACAAATACGAAACCGCAGTATCAGTATACACCAACATAGTGATATGACTACCAATATATGAGATAGATAAATAAGATCAGCACTAAAATAAGCTGTTGAAAAGTATACCGAAAAGATCAATGAAATTACTCAGGAGCCCAGGGTATAGCTCATTTGACCCTTTGGGCCCTGACCTCCTGTGGCTACCATTGCTCCTCTGCATGAGCTCCTGAGTGGTTCACGCCTTCATTTATATCATCGTCAGAATCACATCTCATACCCCATTCAAGGTAGTCCTTGTCATTACCAACACCTAATTCAGAAAGATCTTCAAAATAATCAATGTTGTCCTGTGCAGAAAACACTGATTTCTGTGCCCGTTTTGTCTCAGACAGGCCGGATCAGGGATAGGGTCTCGCTCACTGCTGTACTAGTGGTTAGGCATACGAGCAATTTTACGTGCCACCGGTGTACTGGTGGCAAGGGCTTAAAGGTTTAGAAAATGCCAGTTGCAGAGAGTGCTGAGAAGTTGAGGGGATGTGCGGAGTCTCACTGTTGTGTGTGCGAAGTCTCACTGTTGTGTGTCCTCTGTCCTTTCAGAAGGAAGAACTGCTGGCCGCGGGACGGCTGCACGAGAAGGGAGAGAACCAGGAGCTGAAGAACAAACTGCTGGACCTACAGGACGAGGTTTGACCAGAGCTTGACTTCTTTGTCCTCGAAACTTTGAACTTTGTTTTTGTCATCTTTGTGGTTCATTTGTGAGTGGGGAGGGTGCTCTGGTGTGGTTTGCTCTTTCTTTCCTATCAAACATCTATAGTCCTTATATCTCCTTTTTTTGTTAGTGACCAGTGGGTGTTCTGGTGTGGTTTGCTCCTTCTTTCCTTTCAAACATGTTTTGTCCTTATCTCTCCTTCTTTGTGTGTGATTGGGGGGTGCTCTGGTGTGGTTCGCTCTTTCTTTCCTATCAAACATGTTTTGTCCTTATCTCTCCTTCTTTGTGTGTGATTGGGGGGTGCTCTGGTGTGGTTTGCTCCTTCTTTCCTATCAAAGATCTATAGTCCTTATATCTCCTTTTTTTGTTAGTGACAAGTGGGTGCTCTGGTGTGGTTTGCTCCTTCTTTCCTTTCAAAGATCTATAGTCCTTATATCTCCTTTTTTTGTTAGTGACAAGTGGGTGCTCTGGTGTGGTTTGCTCCTTCTTTCCTATCAAACATCTATATTGTCCTAATCTCTCCTCCCTCTGTTTTTTGGGTTGGTTTTTTTTTCTTGTTGTATGTTACTTTCTATATAACACCTCTATTCTTCTGTTCGTATATAACCTATTTGCGTTGTGTTGCTAGTGCTGTAAAACTCTTTTGAAAACTAAAATTTTGGTTCATTTACCAGTGAGCATTATTTTTCTGTTTTGTCAGTTTTATGGTTTATTTACCAAGTGGTATTTATTTCTGCTAAATTTCATGTTAAATCTGCCCTGTACCCTGCCTACCACAAGAGGATGAGCGGGTGGTTGGAGGGAGCCTCTGGTAGGTCCTACTTCTTTACTTTCCTTCTGTTGTTTCTGACTGGCTGTCTTACTTTTTCCTAACACTAAATGAATATTATTGTGTCGATGTGCTTCCCTTTACCCAAAGAAAGAAAAAAACAACAACAAGAGGTTGAAAAACTTCAACTAAAAAAAAATAATTTTTTGACTGAAGTCATGATTTTGAACCCCTTTGTTGTCACCAATAGAAAAGCCTATGATAGATATCTTTATTGTTTAGGAATTAAGCCTTTGTACAGTAAGCAGTAAGTAAAGGTTACTCTGTCTCTAAATTGTATGCTTATTTTGATTAAGATTTGGTTGTCTCCCTCCCCACTACCCTCCCTCTTCACATTTCTCTCCATCTCCCAACCCTCTCTGCTTCTCTATCATCCTCCCCACCTCCTTTTTCTTTTCACCACTCTTCCTTTTTTTTAAATTCCCCTTCCCCTCTGCCACTCTCCCCCTCCTCTTCTCTCTCCACCTCTCCCTGCACCTCCCTTTCACATTCACACCTTTCCCCCCTCTTATCCCCCATGTTCTCCGCCTCTACCTCCTCATCCCCCTTTCTCTTCAATTCCTTCCCCTTCTCTCCTCCTCCTACTTTTGCTTCCA
>NW_004798233.1:197173-198944 GCF_000002075.1 Aplysia californica | reverse complement strand
TTCATGCCTTCATGCCCTCCCATTCTTTTCCCCTCCATCTTTGTCTTTCTCTCCACCTTCATGCCTTCATGCCCTCCCATTCTTTTCCCCTCCATCTTTGTCTTTCTCTCCACCTTCATGCCTTCATGCCCTCCCATTCTTTTCCCCTCCATCTTTGTCTTACCCTCCGCCTTCTTGTCTTCGTACCCTCCCCTTCCTTTCCCCTCCATCTTTGTCTTACCCTCCGCCTTCTTGTCTTCGTACCCTCCCCTTCCTTTTCCCTCCATCTTTGTCTTCCCCTCCCCCTCCCTGCCCAGATGCTGCAGCTGAAACTGTCCGTGTCTCCGACACCTAAACCGGTATCTAGCCGATCGTTGATGACCGACAGTTATCTTGGCGACAACTCCGATGAGGAGCTGGATGCTGAGATCAAGGACTCTGAGAACTTGGACCGTACGCTCTCTGAGATCATTGAGGGGAAGAGTCCCTCGCTGCCCGCTACGCCAAGTAGAGCCACAGACCCAGACAACAGCGGTCAAGACTTGTCGTTAACGGCAACTGATGGTGACGGTAGCAACGACAGGGGTGCTGTATGCAGCGCTGATACTGCGGGAGGTGAGGGTTCGAGTCTTTCGCACTCTGAGCCTTCTTGTGTTGATGACTTGTCGGGTGGGCAGGCTGTGTGCAGTGCTAGTGGTGGTGTGGAGGAGGCCTCGACAACAGCAACGATGTCATCCACGGTGATGAGTGGGGATGACGAAGCCTTTGCCACCGAGCCGACAACGGGTGCTACGGCTGACGCAGACTCAGGGGAGACTAATGTGATAGCTGCTTGTGATGATAATTCTCTGCCAAAGGAGAGCACTGGTGCCGGCAGCAGCAGTGACAGTGCTCAGTCCAAAGGTAAGAGTCATTTGCTCATGGGTGAAGGTCATTCGTTACATAACTCTCCAAAAATGCAAAGCAGGACTATCGGTCTGGATGAGAGGTTGAATCCGAATATCAGAAGCCCAAACCAGAAATTCCCAGAGGATTGGGAGTTGTATGATGAGGTGGTGGTGGTGGACCGCGCAAAGGGCACACAGGTCATGTGCCGCAACTCATCCGAAAGGGACACAACTCCACAACGAGCCGGCTCCCATGAAATCTCGGAGCGCGGCTGGAGTCCGGTAAGTGTTGTGAAGGGTTCCGGAACCTTGGGTCAACAGGACACTCTCCTTCATGGTCGTGGGACATCGTCCCAGCATCGTACACCACCTCAGGACAACAGCACATCGGGTTTGAAGAACACACCAAATGTAAAAAATTCACGGCCTAAATCTGTAGCAAACTCTGTGAGCCAGAGGGTTAAAGGTGCGGGGAAGGATGGTGCAGATGTGGCAGACCCGAGTGTAGAGGAAATTCCCGATATCGTGGTCATTTATGAACCTTCATGCAAAGTCCCTTCTCTCCTCTGCAGAGGTGATGGTGCAGATGATGATGATGATGATTTTGTGTTAAAAGAGAGTACTGTATAGTATTTGATATGTACCAGAAATGATGCCTAAATGTTGCATGTGCATGACGATGGATATTGCGTGGGATCTGTGTACATGGTCTGTTTGAATTAGAATGGAGATATGAATTGACACAGACAAACTTATTTGTCTATATTTGGACTTTTCCCACTTACCACGTATCTAGACTGTGGCTGTGTTCCTCTTTTTATTGCATTGGTTTTTTGGTTGCCGGCTCAAGAGTTTCTGTCAAACTTCTTTGACCTTTGGTGGAACAGTGACAATACCCCCCCCCT
>NW_004798233.1:194115-197073 GCF_000002075.1 Aplysia californica | reverse complement strand
CCCATATCCTTGAGATTATTGGCAATGTCCGCATAATACTGACAATGCTCCCATGAATTCTACAATGCCACCATGAGATTAATGATGTTCCATGAGATTGACGATGAGACTGACAATGTCCCCATGAGATTATCAATTTTCTCTTAAGAAGAACGTCTTTCTTGAGGGTGACAATGTCCCACAGAGACTGAGATGGTCCTGTTAATGAGAATAACATTTTGACCGGAAAAGACAACTGCAGTTTTTGAGACGCCTGAATAGACATAAAGGTCTTGACACCTAGCTGAGTAGCTTTTACTGGCAAAAGAAAGCAAATGAGGCAGGGGTAGGCCCAGAGCAGTGTACTTTGAGAACCTAAACAGATAGGTAACAGGGAAAGATCAGGGTAACATAGTTTTTTTCAGAGCTCCCAAGAAAAGGAATGAATGGAGAACCATGACTGCCTATGTCTGCCGCAGATCTGGCACTTGATGATGATGATGAGGAACATTTTGACTTCATGGCTTAGTAAAGCTCTGATCGCTTATCACAGTCCATTTCTTTGCGGGCTTTCCAGTGACCTTGAAATCAACGATGTCGTTTTGAGACAGAAACTGTCTTATGGAGCACAGAACACTTGAAAAGCATGTGACATTTTACAATTGAATTGTCAGACCCTAAGAACAGTCCTTTTGTATTGCATGATGTCTTTTCCAGACACATGTTGCCTCCTTGCAATCATTCATATGTCAAACTAAGCACTGTATTATTAGCTAAGCACCGTCACCGTAGGAAAGGTACTGTTTGCTCCATTTTTACTCATTTTAATTTCGTGCGCATGCGAGGTACAATACCACATAATATGCCTTAGGAACTTTGGAAGGTTTTTTACGTCTTTCTCCAATTGTAGACTCTCTAAATTATTGCTCATCTGAATTCTGTCTTTTTTTCTCTGTGGTAGAATATTTAGCACTAAGCTTCTGGCTGTATGATCTGAGAGACATACACACATATGTCATCTGTTGCGGGCTCTAAGCTCAGTGTTTCAGCCCCAGTTACACACAATGATAAATTGTATCAGATTCGGCGTATGAGAGAACTGTCCATTTTATCTAACTGTTGTTTGTTTACACCTTCCAATCTATCATTAAGTCTTCTTCCGATTGCGACGACAGCGATTTGCTTGCTCTCTATGTGAAGTTTTCGAGCTCTGGACCTAACGAATGAAAGGCAAACACTGTACCTCTAGATCACGAGAACCCCCCCCCCTTTCCCCTGTACATTTTGATTAGCAGAACAGTGTCTTTAGAAAAGGGTCACCATACTGTGGACTGTAGGCCTACCGTGTTGCGTGTAGAACCGGAAGCTATGACTTGACTGCACATGTGCAACGCACCGAGTGACCTTGATGCACAGCTTCACCCTTGACGATCAAGTAAATAATAAAATTGCTAAAATATATATATAATAATGCACCAAATCAGGTTCACAGCGAGCGCCTTAGCTTATTTTGAGACGCTGATTCCGAATGCGAAATCGGTTTTTACCTCTGATAAGTATTTAAAAAATTTTGAGGCGTGAGTTTAGTTCTGTGCAGCAGCAAACTTCAAAGTGAATCTACATCACAGCGTGTCTTCCCCAAATCTGACCCTGGTCGCACGAAAAATATCAAGCAGCACTTGATTTCTCAAACGAGGCTCCAAACCATCGTTCAGTCGTCCAAATTTTGTGGTTACACCTAACAATTTATCGTAAGATCGCTAGATAGTCCAGTTTTTGTACAATTTATCGTTACGTGTAACCGGGCCTTTAGGCATGCATCTTGTATTTATGTGTTAGCACTCTATATCTTAGTGACAGCTGATTGTTTACTGAATGTCTTGTTCAATGTCGTTTCTTCCACTCTTTGACGAGAATGCCCACCGTTTTTTCTTTCCTTATTTGAACATACTCCTCTCGGGCCAAAACTTGACACCCTTCATGCTCCTGTTCTAACTTCTCATCGTGAGTGTATTAATGGGATCATGCCTGCCTATATAATACCACTGCCTTTTGTTTGGCCTTTTTAAATTACATTCATGTCTGACCCTTGCATTTTGACCTTGCCCTTCATTCTTTTCATTTTCTTCATTTTTTGCAGATGTTTGACCTTGGCCTAGTTTTGTTATGACCGTGACCTGTGACCTCTGCATGAGATATGATGCATGACCTTTTGCCTGTGGAGCAGTCAAGAAATTTTTTTTTAAACCACCGGGATGAGAAGAACCAGCTATTTTTGATTGGTTGATTGACTGTTCTTCTGCATTGTGCATTACTCAATGACTCTTGCATTTGTTCTTTTTATATATGACTGTTATTTCCTATTTCTATTTGCTTTTTATTTGTTTTCCATATGTTTAAATATGATCATCAATGTCTTTATCATATTTTGGGTTCTTTTGATTTGAGATTTCCAAGTCAGTCTTGCCTTTAAATGTGATGTCACTGTCAGACAGTGTGTTGTTGAGAGCCAAAAGGTTCTGTCTCTGATGTTTTGCTGGTGGAATCTTTTGTCTCTTGAGTGAGCGCGGGAGTTGTGTAATTGTCCCTTTGTGTGTTTATTTTTGCTTGTACCATCAGGTTCTGTGTGCGCTGGTATCGCTCTGCCGTCAATCGAGAAATAATTTTGTTGCTGTTTGTCACTATTCTATTCAATTTCAGCCTGTTGCTGTGCGTCCTTCATTGTTATCGTCTTCATCATCATCATCATCATGATCATCATCATCATCGTCATTGTCATTGTCATCACCACCATGCTTGCACAAAGATTGTACACTTGCTGATAGTGCCTCTTTCTTTCCTGTAAGATACTTCTTTTTCCTCACTTGTGGAAACCTCATTTATGCTCTTGTTAGTGTCTGTCTGTCTGTCTGTCTGTCTGTCCTGTAGTCCTTCCTTTTCTCTGCCTCTTTTTTTTCAATGTGCATTTCTTCCCCCCCC
>NW_004798233.1:191853-193401 GCF_000002075.1 Aplysia californica | reverse complement strand
TAGATATAAATATATATATATAGATATATTGTAAAACTTCAGTCAACTAAATTATATATATATATATATGTCTTAAGTTAAGGCAGGGATTTGTGGTGGGAGATGCAGATTTTTATTTCATTTTATGTTCAGTTTGATTTCATTTGCTTAAATGTATGAAGTAAGTTACACGTTTGATATCATATTTGTGTGCAGTAGGCCTATTTGAAATATGGCCATTTCAAGAACACTTTTTGACTTGTTTGCATGTGAATGTTTTCTAACATGTTGTACCATGTGTCATATAGATCTAAGTGCATGCCTCACAGCCTTATAGACCAGGGTTTGAATCCTTGTGAATGACGACCAGATGGTCATATGAACTGGTCTGCTCTGAATCACATTCATGACTTGTAACGGTCTGTCAGATAGTGTCTTGAAGAGGGACTGATTTGTGTTTGCCTGTGTGTTTGTGCACATGTGTGTGTGTGTGTGCAAGTGGGTTTTTTTTCTTTGTGTCTGCTGTCTTGAAGAGGAACTGGCGTGTGTTTATGTGCGTATATGTGTGTGTGCACATGTATGTGTGTGTGCGAGTTTGTTTGTACGCCCGCAAAGTTGACACCAAGCAGCTGATGAATTTAACTGTTGATGCAAAATAGTATTCTTTAAGCTGTCTTTCAGTCTTTCTACTATAACCATACAGCAGTACATTGCTGGAGTCTCAGAGTTGAACAGTCTTGATAAAATATTTGTCAATGGGTATGTAAATGAAAACATTTTTTTTTTAAATGCCTTGCAATACTTAAAGGGTCAGCCTGTTTCCTAGAATTTTAAGCTTCTTCTTGCTTGGAAATTTGTTTGTTGCTTGATTTATGGCAAGATTTTTTACAGCTTAACATAGTTTTAACCTTGATGATTGGACTCGGACTGTAGGTATTTGATATTAATAAAATTTAGGCTTTAAAAATTGCAAATAAAGAGTTTTGAGATGTTTTATGTGATTTCAAAAGGAAGAAATGATCAGAACAAAAATTTCCTCAGTCCACCCAATGTGAGATAGATGTCTGCTGTCTTGAGGTTTATGACCGACGTCTGTGGTGTAGCGGTTAGCCACTGGACTGTCACATACCGGAGACCCAAGTTCGATTACCAAGTGGGGACAAAATTTTAATCGAGTATCTCGGTATCCTTCTCTACCGGGGTTGGCCTTGATAGAGGATGGGAAGCCTGCCTTCTAAAGGATTTAGATTATGTCAGTGGGGATATAAAAACCATCTACATTTAAAAATGTTTTATCCTAAGGTTTATGAGACTTGGCACTGTCGCTGAATATCTGGCCGTTTTCCTGACTCTCTGCTAAATGCCTGGGTGCCAAAATATTGTGAATGATTTGACCCAACAATTAGTGTTTCTGCTTTTGTCAATGTCCTTGCAAAGTTGTTGTTTTTTGTTGGTTTTTTTTGTTTTGTTTTATGGGTGTTTAACTTCCAAACAGCAAAAATACTGGGAAATTGGAAATAAAAAGTGTAGTACTTGTACAAGCAGCACCAGAACACTTCAGATATCTGG
>NW_004798233.1:190249-191753 GCF_000002075.1 Aplysia californica | reverse complement strand
TTATTATTATTATTATTATTATTATAGTGTGTATTCTATAGAGTGGGCCTCACAGTAGTTGAGCACCCTTTGGTCTTTATACGTGTTGGCTGTGATGTTTTTAGTGTTGTATCATTATGTTAGGGACTAGGGAAAATTCATTATGTTGGGGATAAGGGCAAAAGAGGGGTGGGGGGGGGGGAGTCCTGTGTGTGTATGTCAGTGCATATTGCCAAATTGCCCAGGCATGTTTCAGGGTACCGGGCCATGGATGTCTCACCCGTCCTGGGATTCGTTGTCCGCTGTATATACCATGATGTAGGTCACTGTTTAAACCTGTTTTGTCACAGTCTTGGTGCACTTAGATGTTCCCTTGCAGATCCCTTTACTGTTTCTTGGAGAGCATTTGGAATAGTTTGACATTTTTCTTTGTAAAAATGAGGCTGTAGTAGGCGTTCTCTTCAATTCCTTGAATTAAGTACTACATAGTTTGGGGTTGTTGATTTTTTTTTGGGGGGGGAATTCAATGTTTCACCCAGTTTTTCCAGTTGTTGAGTTTCACTTCCGCTGTGTTCTTGTGTGTGGCACAGGAGTTTGTCAAGTTGGCCTCTAAATACTTAATTCCCTTGAAGCTTTCTGTGAGTTACAAACTTGTTCTTCTTGGCTCTATCCTCTTTCCTTTTTGGGAGAATGAGGAGATTTGGTCAACGTATGCTGTATATCTGTGTGTGTGTGTATGTATGTGTGAGAGAGAACGAGAAAGGGAGAGAGAGAGAGAACAAACAAAAGAGATGCACTACTTATTTATTCAGGTGTATGATCGTTTTTGCCTTGTGTGGAGATTTACATCTTACAATACTCAGCCTGGTCTTTGTTTCTGTCTGTTGTTGTTTCATCAGGCACCTTGTAACCTTGTTTTTTAAACCACCGGCAGTTTCTTTGTACCCTTGTGGTCTCGCATTTTGATTCATTAGTAACCGCCCAAGAGTATCATGAGCCTCTGGTCCTATCTTTTGGACTTTTCACAAAAAAAGTCTGTAAACGCACTGATTCATCCTGGGCAGTCTCAAGGGGGAGGATAGAAGTGGAAAGGCTACTCTTTTATCTTTTGATTATATTCCATCCTCCAGCGTCTGTGGTTTAGTAATTCGGTGGTTTAGTAATACCATTGCTCTTCAGATACACGTAGTATGTAACTTTGATTCTCACGTGGGGAAGTTTTTTTTTGATTGAGTACATCCCAGAAGTTTTTTTGATTGAGTACATCCCAGAAGTTTTTTTGATTGAGTACGTCCCAGAAGTTTTTTTGATTGAGTACGTCCCAACTGTTTCTCTCTGTCTGGATGTTGTATCTACTCAGTTTGGGTTGGCCGAATCAGGCAGGGTCCACGCAGCCGACTTCCTAAGTTACCTAAATTGTGTCAATGGGGGGCGTGAAACATTTAAGATGCAATTGTAGAATTATCTGATCCACTTGTTTAGCTAGTTGAGCTGTGTGTGTGTAACTTCTGTAGGGAAAACTGAT
>NW_004798233.1:146371-190024 GCF_000002075.1 Aplysia californica | reverse complement strand
GGGGGCAGCTTAACTTTCACACACGAGAGAGTAATGTGTTTGTCCAACTCCTGTCTTCTTCAAGCAAAGTTGAAGGATGGAAGATGGGATGAAGTTCGTGAATGCTTTGTTGGCCTTTGTGATCTCATGTTGTATATATGTTATTCTATTTTTCACGATATTGCATATAATGTGTCTGTGTGTAAATGTAAGCGTGTGTGTCCTTGTTTGTGCATGCGCGCGTGCATGTGTGTGTTTGTGTGTGTGCACATGCTTTTGCCAACTTGCCTCTCATTTCGTAAACAGCTGGATTCTGGATAGTCTTTGATACAAGTACACATCCAGTGCCTGAGTTTTCTACACATACTTGTTACCCCACTCGTGAGATGAACAAATAAGAAAGCAAAATGTACTGCTAGTTGTGAATTACGAATGATATAAGTTGTGTATTTTGTGAAAGTGTTTAACCAAAGCGCCAAAAGTCCTACACTTTGATTTTTTCTCAAGGACTTTCAAGTTTGTGAGAGTGACTCGGATATAAATATACGTCCCATGGGTTTTGTAGTGGTGAATATACGACATCAATGTTATAATTCAGTAAAGTCATCAGGAAAACTTCTCCCAGATTTTGGGCAAAAATGTTAAATGTTTTTCAATACTTAATGTTCTTTGCATTATTTAGAGGAGAACAATGGACATTTATTTGAAATGTGGCCATTAAAGTACCTTATGAACAAATCATGTTTTTTTTTTGTTTTGTTATTTTTTTGGGGGGAGGGGGGTATATTATATTTATTTGTAAAAGTAGGTAAGACAGTGTTCTCCCGTAAAGCTGTAGGGGTATTCGGTGATAAAAATGCTTTTGTACATTTTGTTCTAAAGCTATGAATTATAAGACGGCTGGCTTCTTCTGTTGTGTGTGATCACTCTGTTCAACACGTACCTCTATAAAGGGAAGTGACTGAGAATGTGAGGCCTATGTGCCAGACAGGGCTTTTCTCTTGGGTTGTCTGCGTTTTTTATTTATCTATTCCTTCTAAGTTGTGTCCCAATCATAAAGGACATTTAAAGCGAATATACTAGCGTCGCCTAACAAAAAAGAAAAAGAATGCAGGGTCCCATACAACAGATGAAGCAATTCTTGTTATTCACGACAACCTCAATAATAATAATAATATTATTATGATACTGTTTTTGTTGATATTTATCAGATAGACGTGCAGTACATGTACAACCTCTGTATCTTTTGTAACAGCCTACTGTGGCCATGTTAAAATGTTA
The DNA here is from genome assembly GCF_000002075.1 of Aplysia californica. Lineage (NCBI taxonomy): Eukaryota > Metazoa > Mollusca > Gastropoda > Aplysiida > Aplysiidae > Aplysia > Aplysia californica. The sequence continues at coordinate 188,764 of NW_004798233.1, read as the reverse complement.
TGATCACAACAGTGAGTAGCCACTGGACTCTGTTGGGCAGTTGCGGACTTTTCATTTTGTGTGCTAAAAACGTGGGTTTAATTTTCACTTGGAGAAGATTGTAAAGAGGGTCTCAGTCTCTGTGTTATTGCTGAAATATGTCCGGTACTGTTACTGTAAAAAAAAAAGGTTAATGTGTGAGCCCAATGGAAATGGTCCAAATGTCAACAGGCCAAATTTCACTCTAGTGTTCAGTAAGTCAATTAGGCTATATGTGGGAGAAAGCCATGTGAGAACCAAATTGTAGACCTTGGAAATTGAATATTTGTCCATTTTCACATTTTCAAATCATACACGGTACATGTATTAGGAAGGATGAAACACAAATTTACATAGAGATATATTGCAAATCGAATTTTCAACATTGTCAAGTTTTGAAACTTAGTAATGGCGTTATGAAATCTCAAAATCTGAGAATCTGGCATTGTTTTTCTCCGCAACGAATCATCTCACCATGGTGACCATGTCTCACAAAAAAGCTTTTTTTAAATTTTTGGCAGTATTCATTGCTTGGGATATTTGAAAAAATTGCAGGTCATGGTAGGCCTATTCAGAATTGCTTGCTCTGTCAGGAACCTCTGCTATCTCAGTGTTCATCATCCACGCCACGATATTTCTGTTGTTTTCACAGACACATACTTTATAGGTCTAATAAATAAAAAGTATTTCCATGAGCAGTTAGTTCATTGCTGTATGTAACATATTTCAGAGACAAGTATAAAGTCTTTCCCCAAGTCTATGTCACAAATGTGATAATTGGACCTGGTCTTTTTTTATCGCTCCTGGTATTTTTCTAGGGTGATATATTACCGCACTACAAAATGTCAAAATCTTGAATGTCTGGAACACTGAGTTGGGGTTTTTTTGTGTGTGTGTGTGGCAGAGTGACTTACATTTTTTCAGACTCTAGGGTGAACTGTTACAACAGATTTGTAAAAATCGTGCACATATATGTATATATATGTGAATTGTGAATGCAAAAATGAGTTCTCTTTTTTTTTGTGACAAAATCGAACTACATTTAAATGTACGTTTGTGGGCGGGGTCTGAATATTTGTATTATAATATCTCACAAGGCATGGCTTTTCTCTGTGGGGGTTGGCCAAGCGTTGTTTGTCACAAAGCTACATATTCAAATGTCTAGAAAGTGCAATTGTACACATGTCATGTATGTATTTATCATGTAGATTAAAGTTGTTCATTTTAATAACATTCTCTTGGATTTTTTTATTCACTGATTTATTCATTGTGACCGATCGTGGTAATGATGAAAAAAATTAGGGAAAATTGAAGGTAAGGGTGGTGGTGGTGATGATGTTGGTGATTGTAATTGGTCGGGTTTTTTTAAATAAAGGGTTTTTTAACGTACTCATTGACACAATTTTGATTTATTTAGGAAGCTGGCTTTGACCCTGTCTGACAGGACCAACCCAGGCTGAGAGAGATGCAACATCCCAGCAGAAAGACAAATAGTAATAGACGCTTGATAAAAGATTTTTTCCTCTCGGAAGTCAAAAACTCGAGTGTGCTGCATGCTGCAGGAAAGTGCCTAAATGCAACACCACATATTAGCTAGGTTTGGATAGAGTTTACCCAGGCAAAGAAGCGTACGAATTGCTAGCATCTGTGGTAGAACATAATAATGTGCTGGTTGTTGTTATAACTAGGCGTGCACTAAAACGAATTGATTATAACCAATACTGAGTGTGTAACGACCGACCACACAAGTTACTCAAAACAGCAGGAGCACAAAGACATAAAGATGCTTCCAGCTTTTCAGAACACTTTGGGGGCTCTTGTGATCGAGAAGTTTACGGTGTTCGCCACTCATTCAATTGGTCCCGGGTTCGAATCTGGATAGCGACGTAAAATTTTCTTCTCTGAAAACTTTCCCCATTCACCTCTTTTTCTATTCTCTAACAATGTTCTGTCGTCTGCTTTCGTCTCCACTTTCTGCCCCCACCCCACCCCTTTTGTCCCCTTCTCTGGGCTCCTGGCCCTTTCTGCAGCCTTTCTAGTGTTACTACTTGACTCCTTACTGATATCTTTCAGCAACACCACAGATCTTATGGTAGGTAAGATCTAATACCTAGCCTTCTCGGATAAGGGCGAAAAATCTTGGACTTGGAGGTTCTGTGTGCAAGTTGTGCTCGTTAAAGATGGTCCAAAATCGATAATCGGCCACAACCCGAGCAAAATTCAAAATGTCCTACCAACTAAAAAGGTTTAATGTGTCATCCTCGCTCATATCATACTCATATGACCTTATGCACTTGCGAGCGCCATACGACAGTTACCAATTAAAAATATATCGGAATACATTTGAGTTTGAATAGAGATTACCCGGGCAGAGAAACTTATGAAATTCTACCACATATGGTAAAACACGATAATGTTGGTTGTTACAACAAGGCAGGGACATAAACATATATAGATTACAACCAAGGAGATTAAAAGTTGTTCTAAACTCCTTGATTACAACCAACACTGAGAGCGCTACGACCCACCGCACAAGTTACTCGAAACAGTAAGAGGACAAAAAAAAGTACAGATGCTTCTATGTTTTCAAAACATATCCAGGTTTGGATACAGTTTACCCGGGCAAAGAAACCTGTAAAATGCTTCTACCTGTGGTAAAATACAATACTTTGTTGGCTGTTGCAACAAGGCATAGCCCAAAACAAAAGACAATATACTAATGCTGATATCGTAACGACCGACTGCACAAGTTACCCAAAGCTGTTCCAGCTTTTCAAAACTTATCTAGCTAGGTTCGGATAGACTTTACGTGGGTAAAGAAGCCTATAAAATGCTTGCACCAGTGGTAAAACAGAATAAAGTGTTGATTTTTACAATTAGGCATGGACAAAATCTATTAGATTATCACCAATACTGAGAGTGTAACGACCGACCACTCAAGTTACTCGAAACACTAGGAGGACAAAGAAATAAAGGTGCTTCCAGATTTTCAGAACACATTTTAGTTACCGTAGATATTACTCAAGCAAAGATTTTTTTAAAAGCTTATGAAATGTCAGCATCAATAGTAAAGCACAATAATGTGTTGATTGTTACAACTGGATATGGATTGAAACTAATAGATTATAACCAATACTCATAGTAAAACGGCCGGTCGTACATCTTACTAAAAACAGTAGAAGGAGAAAGAATTAAAGATGCTTCCAGGTTTTCAAAACATATATTGGTTTGGATAGAGTTTACTCAGACAAAGAAGCTTACAAAATGCTGGCATACATGGTAGAACACAATAATATATTATTGGTTGTTGCAAATAGACATGGATTAAAACTAAGAGATTACAATCAATACTGAAAGTGTAACGGCTGACTGCACACGTTACTCAAAATTATAGGAGGAAAAAAAATTAAGATGCTTCCAGCTTTTCAAAACATATCTAGGTTTGGATAGAGATTATCCGGACAGAGAAGTTTATATATATATGCTAACTTCTGTGCTAATGCACAATAATAATTATGTTGGGTGTTGTTTATAACCAAGCATGGACAAAAACTAATAGATCATAACCAATACTGAGGTTTAACGACAGACCGCACAAGTTACTCGAAAAAGTATGAGAACAAAGGAATAAAGGTGATTTCGGCTTTTTCAAAACATATCTAGTTTTGGATAGAATTCACACGCGCAAAGGTGCCTATAAAATGCTTAAACCTGTTGTAAAACACAATAATGTGGTGGTTGTTACAATAACACATGCAAAAAAAAAAACAACCCAAAAAACAAACAAACTAAGAGATCATAACCAATACTTATAGTATAACGTCTGACCGAACAAGTTACTCAAAACTGTAGAAGGACAAAGAAATACACGAGCTTCCAGCTTTTGGAAACATAATATCTAGGTTTGGATACAGATTATCCGGTTAAAGAACCTTATGAAATGCTAGCATCTATGGTATTTTTACAATCATGTGTTGGTCGTTACAATCAAGTATCGAAAATACTGAGAGTATTAAGACCGACCGTAAAAGCTTATGACATGCTAGCAACTATGATGAAGCACAATAACGTGTTTGATTTTGTAAGCAAGTATGGTTTTTAAAAAACCCAAAAACTCACAAAAACGAATAGATTATTACCAATACTGACTGAAAGTGTAACGACTGACCACACAAGTTAATAAAAACAGTAGGAAGACGAAGAAATCTAGATTTTTTCAGCTTTTCAGAATACATTAGGGTTTGGAAAGAGATTACCCGGGCAAAGAAACTTATGAAATGCTAGCGTCTATTGTAAAATACAATAATGTGTTGGTTTTGAGAACTACGCATGGATTAAAATATTTAAAACTAATAGATTATAACCAATACAGAAAGTGTAACAACCGGCCGCACAAGTTACGTAAAACAGAAGAAGGACAAAGAAACACAAATGCTTCCAGATTTTCAAAACATATCCAGCTTTGGACAGAGTTTTCTCAGGCAAAGAAGCTTGTGAAATGCTAGCACCTATGGTAAAAAAACAACTTTTAATATATATTTTAATATATATTTAATAAAAACGTTTAATACTTTTAAAACTTGTAAAACTTTTAATATATATTTTAATATACGTATATATATATATATATATAATAATAATAATAATAATAATAATAATAATAATAATAATAATAATAATAATAAATAGCATTTGTATAGCGTATATCCCCGCTCAACAGCAGGCTCTATGCGCTTTACACTATATCATTACCCCAGCAGACCATAGAACACTCAGAAACATTCTCAGCTTCCGCGGAACCATTCAGTGCAAGCTGCGGATTTCACGCCCTCAAACACTATCAAACTGACAAGATCTTTCACTGTCTATAGCCGGGTATCCATTCCCACCTGGGTGAAGTGAGGAAAATTCGTGCAAAGTGCCTTTCCCAAGGACACAACGTCGAGCCCCTGACGGGATTCGAACCCACGACCTTACGGTTGCGAGTCCGTAATATGGTGGTTGTTATAGCCAAGCAAGGACAAAAAACCCATAGATTATGACAATGACAATGACAATCTTTATTCATCTCACAGGGAGAAGTATGTCTTGGTCGTCCACAATGGCAGTGGATATTACATAGGTTAAGTTATAACCTATACTAATAGTGTAACGACCGAGCGCACAATTTACTCAAAACAGTAAAAGAACAAAGAAATAAAGATGCTTCCAGCTTTTCAAAACCTATCTAGGTTTGGATAGAGTTTCCCGGCCAAAGAACTTTTTGAAATGCCAGCACCTATGGTAAAAAAATATAATGTGTTGGTTGACACAGCTAGATATGGACAAAGAATCGTGGATACTGAGAGTTGACGACCGACCGCTCAAGTTACTCAGTACAGTCGAAGGACAATGAAATAAAGATACTTCCTGCTTTTCAAAACATATCTAGTTTTGTGTATTTTTTACCCGGGTAATAAGCCTATAAAATGCTTGCAACTGTGGTAAAATACAATAATGTGTAGAATTAGGCATGCACAAAAACTAGTAAGTTATAAACAATTCTAATGTGTATCGACCGACCGCACAAGTTACTCGAAAGGGTAGAAGGACAAAGAAAATAAGAAACCAAGGGAATAAACGTGTTTCCAGCTTTTCAAAGCAAAATTCTGATTTTGGATAGAATTTACCCGGGCAAAGAAGCCTATAAAATGCCTGCACATGTTGTAAAATAAAACAGTATGTTGGTTGTTGAAACTAGGCACGGGCAAAAACTAAAAGACAAAACCATACTGAGATTGTAACGACCTACCGCGCAAGTTTCTCAAAGCTGTAGGAGGACCAAAAATAATTATAATAAAGACGCTTCCAGCTTTTCAAACCATGTCTTTGTTTGGATAGAGTTTATCCAGGCAAAGGACCCTATAAAATGTGGCAATTGTGGTAAAACACAATAGGCCTAATGTGTCGGTTGTTATAACTAAGCATGGACGAAGATTAATAGAATATAATCACCGACCGCACACATTACTGAAAACCGTAGGAAGACCAAGAAATTAAGATGCTTCCAGCTTTTCCACACATAAATAGGTTTTGATAGTATACCCGGTCTAGGAAACCAATAAAATACTTTCACCTATAGTAAAACATTGGTTTTTACCACTCGGCAGGCACAAAAAAAGAAACAACAAATAGATCCTAACTAATACTGAAAGTGTAACGACCGACCGCACACGTCATTCAAAACAACAGGAGGACAAAGAGATGAAGATTATTCCAGCTTTTCAGAACGCATTTGGGTTTTGACAGAAATAACCCGGGCAAAGGAGCCTGTAAAATGCTTGCATGCACCTAAGGTAAAACACCATACATGTAATGGGTTGGTTGTTACAACAAAGAAGGAACAAAAACGAATACATTATAACCAATACTGAGCATGTAATGTCCGATTACCCAGGCAAAGGAGCTTATCAATAGTAAAAAAAAATTTTTTTTTAAAAAGTGTGTTGATTGTTGCAACAAGGCAGGGATGAAAACTAATAAGTTATAACCAGTACTGATTCTGATAATGTAACGACTAACCGCAGAAGTTACTAAAAAGGGACAAAGAATTAAAGATGCTTCCAGCTTATCAAAACATATTTTATCTAGGTTTAGACATGGTTTACCTGTGCAAAGAGACTTAGGAAATGCTGGCACTTGAGGTGAAAAATAATTTGTCTTGGTTCTTACAACTAAGCATGGACAAAAACTACTTGAGTATAACCAGTACTAAGAGTGTAACGACTGACCGCAAAATTTACTCATAACAGTAAGAGAACAAAGAAATATTTGTCACGGCGCAGTGGAATCAGGCGCTCGTCGGTTTTCGGGCATATGGAGTTATTTGTACCCACCAGAAAGCTTTTTAATTTGCCTTGCTTTCTATGAAAAACAAATCCATTTATATTGAAAAAGTTGAGGGGTGGGGTCACCTGGTTTAGAGTTACAATTAGCGAGAAAATGGCCGCCAACATTAATTGGAAACTTCAGTAGCTTGAGAGTCCTTGAAAACTGAAAGTCTTCATAAAGTGTTTGCCTTTAATCAACGTTTTTCACATGGAACGGTGTTTTTATATGGACATAAGATGTGTAAAGCCAAATCACAAAATTCGATAAAAATTACTAAACTGACGGGAAAAAGTGCCCGTTTCTTCGATTTCATTGTTTTGACGAGCGCCTGATTTCACCACGATGCCTCACATATACATATAGATGTTTTCACCTTTTAGAAACATATTAGAGTTCAGCCCTACAGAGAAACCTATAAAACGTTTGCACCTGTGGTAAAACACAATAATGTGTTGGTTGTTACAACTAGGAAAGCAGAAAGATAACAGATTATAAAGAATGTCAAGCTAGTAACGACCGACCGCACAAGTTACTCAAAATAGTAGGAGGACAAAGAGAAAAAAAGATGCTTCCAGCAATCAAAAATGTATTTTGGTTTTGGATAGAGACTACTGGGTAAAGAAGCTTATGAAATAATGGCACCTATGATTAAACAAAGTAAAGTGTTGTTTGTTACAAGTAGGCATGAACAAGCACATCATAAATAATACTGAGAGTGTAACGACCAAAACTCCAAGTTACTAAAATAGTAGGAGAGCAAAGAAAGAAAGATCCTTCCAGCTTTTAAAAATATAAATAGCTTATGATAAAGTTGATCAACGTAAAGAAACGTATAAAATGCTTGCACTTGTGGTAAAACAGAATAATGCGTCGATTGTTACAACTCAACATGTACAAAAACCAAGAGATTACAGAGGACGCAACTTTATTTCTTTGTACTCTGTTTTGTATAACTTGTGTGATCGGTCGTTACACTCTCCGTATTTTTGTCCAACAACCAACACATGTAATTATGTTTTACCATAAATGCTAGCATTTTATAAGATACTTTACCCTACTATGAAAAGCTGGAATTATCGTTTTGTCTTTGTCTACTGTTTTTAGTAATTTGTGAGGTCGGTCATGACACTCTCAGAATAATATATCATAATCTATTAGTCTTTGTGCTTGCATAGGTGTAACTGTTCTGTTTTACGACATATGCAAGCAATTCATAGGCTTCTTTGAACAGGTAAATTCTATCCAAACCTAAATGAGTTTGGAAAACCAGGAAGCATCTTTTTTTTCTTTGTCCTTCTTCTGTTTGAGTAACCCGTGCAGTCGGTCGTAACACGGTAAGTATTGGTTATAATGTATTACACGTAGCTTTTTTGCATTCCTAGTTGTAACAACAAACACGATATTGTGTTTTACCACAGGCGCAAGCCTAATTTTATAAGCTTCTTTGCCTGTGTAAACTCTATCCAAAACGTAGATATGTTTTGAAAGCCTGAAAGCATCTGTATTTCTTTGTTCTGCTATTTTGAAAAACTTATCCAGCCAGTCGTTACTCTCCGCATTGATTATAATCTATTAGTTTTTGTCCACGCCTAATTGTAACAACCAACACGTTATTGTGTTTTACACAGGTGCAAGCATTTTATAAGCTTCTTTGACCGGGTAATCTCTCTATCTAAACCTAGATATCTTTTGAAAACTGGTACATGTAGCACCTTTATTTCCTTGTTTTCCTACTGTTTTGAATAAGCAATGCGGTCGGTCGTTACACTTTCGGTATTGGTTATAATCTATTAGTTTTTAAGCATCCCCAGTTATAACAACCCACTCGTTACTGTGTTTTTACCACAGGTGCAAGCATTTTATACCCTTTTTTGCCCCGGTAATCTCTAGCTAAAACCAAATGTGCTCTGATAAGCTGGAATCGTATTTATTTCCTTGTCCTCCTACGGTTTTTAGTAACTTAAGGAATCGGTCGTTACACACCCAGTATTGGTTATAATCTATTACAGTAGTTGTTAAAGAATCCCTAATTATAATAACCCTTATGTTATTGTGTTTTACCACAGGTGTAAGCATTTTATGGGCTTCTTTGCACGTGTAATCTCTGTCAAAACCTGTTTTGAAAAGCTGGAAACATTTTTATTGTTTTTGTCCTCCTACTGTTTTGAGTAACCTGTGCGGTCGGTCGTTACAGTCTCAGTATTTGTAATGATCTATTATTTTCTGAGATGCCGAGGTGTAACATTCAACAATTTAAAAAAAACAAAACAAAATATACAATAAATTTATAGGCTTCTTTGCAGGGTAAACTTTATCTAAACATAGATATATGTTTCCAAAACCTGGAAACATCTTTATTTCTCTGTCCTCCTAATGTTTTGAATGACTTATGAGGTCGGTCGTTACACTCTCTGTTTTGGTTATAATTTATCAGTTTTTTGTCCAAGCATATTTGTAACAACCAACACATTATTGAGTTTTTTCATCGATCGAGCTAACATTTAAAAAGCGTCTTTTCCCGGGTAGTCTCTATCCAAAACCAAGTACGTTCTAAAAGCTGTTAGAACCTTTTTTCTTTGCTCCCCAACTGTTTTGAGTACATTTGTAACTTGTACGGTCGGTCGTTACACTCTCAGTATGAGGTATCTATCAGTTGTTGTGCGGGCCTAGGTGTAACATTCAACACACTGTCCCCGTGGTTTTATGCACCCCACATAATTTAGCAAAATTTGATCATTTTTTTGCATTATTTCTGATTATTTTCCTTTATCATTCTTTGTTAAACTTAACAGAATCGGAAAATTTCACATTTTTGGGCTCAGTTTGCCTAATTTCAGAATTTTTATTGAATGAAACGACGGAGACAGAACACATTGTTCTGTTTTAACTCACAAGCAAGCAATGTGTAAGCTTCTTTGCAAGGGTAAACTCTATCAAAACCTAGATATGTTTTGAAAACATGGAAGCATTTTTTTCTTTGTCCATTCTTGTGTTTCACAATAGGTGCAAATATTGCATAGGTTTCCTTGCCCGGGTAAACTCTATCCAAAACTAGATTTGTTTTTAAAAGTTGTTAGCATCCGTATTTCTTTTTCCACATTCTTTTTTTTTTATATTGAGAAGTGTGTGCGGTCGGTCGTTACACTCTCAGTATAGTTTATAACACTGGCCAAAACACATTTGCGGCATGAAGTTTAAGATTTTATTTGAGCTAATTTGGGGTTGCTAATGTCAGAAATGTCTTGAGTTTTTGTGTATTACGTCAAGTTTTTAATCTATGAAAAATGTGCATTTTTATGTAAATATGTCAAAATTCAGGAGTTTTCACGCATCATGGCTTATTGATCGATTTAAAACTTCACTTTAATGAATCAGAGTAACTTGTTGAACCTTTAAATGCATGATTTTTCATCCAAATAATTAAGTGATCAATAAAAATTGAATTGTGCCAATATGTCTGCGCTATAAAGGTAATAAAGCACAACTTTATCCCTGCACATGCCTTACAAAATTGAAGCTCAACCATTATCCAGTTTGACCTTCAGTCTTTACAAGAGAAGGCTAAACAATCAGGCAAGAGTATTGGTTTGCCTATAAAAACCGTATTTTGTCGTAAAACAGTTTTTAGAGATTTCGTATAAAGTAGTAGTAGTAGTAGTAGTAGTAGTAGTAGTAGTAGTAGTAGTAGTAGTAGTGGGCCTGGGGATATTTTGTTTTTTTGTTTTAATAGAGGTTTTACGGCGCTTGCAACTGCATAAGGTCATATGAGCACCAAGGGGTGGATGTTGAAACAGAAACGTCCTTACAAGGAATCAGACTAACTCTGCTCACCTCTCTAGCTTCGACAGCACATAGTCTGCTTCCACTATCAAGGCACCCCGGAAAAAGCGGTTACAAAGAGTGTGACAAACATACAAAAGAAGTAGAGGAAAAAATGACGATATATGAGGATTAGGAAAGAAAAAGCAGCAGTTCCCTGTTTAGTACAGGCACAGTTATGAGCATGACATTGTTGAATCAGCCCATTTACAATTCTACTGTGAATAAGAACGAGAAATGCCCCCCCCCTCCCCTCCCTCTGGGAATGGCCTAAATTAAATACACTGCAGTCAGTGGTACCGCCCCTGGTGGTTGCCTAGGGATAAAAATCAAATCTTTCACACATATTCACTTCAAATCCAAGTTGTATTAGTCATCCAGAATTGAATGATTTTACAATGGTTGATAAGAACTTAAGGTTTCAAGACCAAAATAAAATAAAATCTGTTTTGAAATGTTGTAACGATAGTAGGAAAGGGGAACTGTTGCAGTACTTTGAAACATACAAGGACTTGGTCTTCTGTCACAACGTACCAGGTTTGTTATGTGCATTGGGTGTATCTGACAATGATCTGAACGAGTGGAGAGTTTTCTTGGTCAGTCCAAAAACAAGTCTGTACATACATGTAGTGTGTGCTGTACTATAACGGAAATTCATTAGGGTCTGTTCCTATCGGTTTGTCAAAAAAAAGAATAAAGACACATAAAATAGTGCTGGACTGACTTGAATACAGGGACCACTGCTAAAACGAAAAGATTTGTTTTTATTTGAAAATGGTCAACGTCTTACTTAACCAACAGGGTGACAAGACATACACAGAATCTATGATCTTTTTGTCTGTGTGATAGTCAAGGAAATACACTGGGAAGAAAAAAAAGATTAGTTAGGACAGCACAAACAGTTGGGGCAGAGAATACTACCACCAATAAACCAGTTATGTAGAGGGGAAAATATCTATCCTCAACATCATATCACACTATGCTTGATGAAACAATTCATGAAAGCACTGTACTTTGGTGTGGGGAGGGGGGGGGGGGGACTGATTCAAGTATGTTGCAAAGTACAGCTTTTCCTGATCTTAGTTACGTGAAAAATTAGGCCTAATGTTTACGGTGCCCCCTCCCCCCCCCCCCCCCCAAAAAAAAAAGTAAAGAAAAAAAAAAAAATAATCAGAAAGCTGATCAGACTCTATTCTTTGCCCAGCTAAATTCTATCCACAGCTATATGTGTTCTGAAATGCTGGAAGCATTTTTACTTTTTTCTCGGACTACTGTTTTCAGTAACGTGTGCGGTCGGTCGTTACACTCTCAGTATTGTTCCTAATCTAATAGATTTTACTTTTGGGCAAGCCTAATTGTAACAACCAACACATTATTGTGTTTCACCATAGGTGCTGGCCTTTTATATGCTTTTTAACCCACTAATGTACACCGCAAAACTCTATCCAAACCTAGATGGATGTTTATGTTCTGAAAAGCTGGAAGCATTTTTTATTTCTTTGTCCTCATACTATTTAGAGTAACTTAGGCGGTTGGTCGCTAAGCTCTCAGTATTTGTTATAATCTATTACTTTCTGTGCATGCTTAGTTGTAATACTCAACACCTTCTGTTTTACCACAGGTGCAAGCATAATTTTAGAGGGGTTTTTTTTTCACCGCTAAACTCTATCCAAACCTAAATATGTGAAAGCGTCTTTGATGGAATAAACTTCCTTACACTGTAATCGAATCCCGTCTTCGGAGTAGAATGGCAAAGAGACTATCAGTTACACCACAGACACGGGTAGTGACGAGCATTTGGATTACGGTAAAAGCAAGATAGAGAAACAAACACATCAGAATGCCAAAAAAAAAAATGGACAGATCTACCAACCAGCGCCTTACTCCGACCAGCTGCCATATAACGTAGCCCATGATCCTTGGTATCAAACATAAAACGGGGGGGTGGGGGTGGGGGGGGGAGAGGCAGAGAGAGAGAGAGAGAGAGAGAGAGAGAGAGAGAGAGAGAGAGAGAGAGAGAGAGAGAGAGAGAGAGAGAGACAGACAGACAGACAGACAGACAGACAGACAGACAGACAGACAAACAAACAGACAGAGAGACAGACAGACAGAGACAGAGACAGTGGCAGAGCAGGAGTCACACATTGTACTCATTGTACATACCAGTATATAAGGAAGTAAATTCTTACCATGCACACGCACACAAACACTCACACAAACACATAAACACACACCAACACACACATACACAGAAAAATGTCAATAACCACCAAGACCATACCATTTCAGGTACATGAATTTATTGACTTGATTAGAGAAATTTGTACGCAAATGGTGACCAAATGATTATGAAGCGAGAAAAAATGGTGGTGTGGACAATAGCAATAATAATAATAATAATTAATTATATTACGATGATTGCATTATTTGTGCAAAGAATACACATTATCAAAAACGTTCATTCCTCGCATCTCTCAACTCCATGTATTCTCATATTGTTGTAAGTTCACTGTGGTGGAAAAAATGGAAGAAATGTTAACATGATAAACAGAGACAACAAGAAAACTACAGGAACCTCGCTTCCCGTACAGCAAACTTTGCCATAAATATATAGCCGGCATGCTCTGGTCTGGGTCTGCTAGTAGAAGCCTTTAATGGCAATACACTACTGTAGTATGTACTTCCTGAAAGATGAAAGATGCTTAAAATGTAGGTTCATAATGAGCACATTGGCACACATGTGTACCAATACTAAGAAAAAATAAATAAAACAGGATGATAAGATAATATCCAGTAATTTGAGACATTCCTTCTGCACTATCTGCTGTTCATTCAACTTTAAGTGCATTTATTATAACATTAGGCTAAACAAGAAAAGCAAACTCAGTATTGTGTTAAAATAAACCCCAACAAAACAGTAGGCCTACATAACAAAAGAAAAAAAAAACAAGAACCCCACAACACCCAACAAAATAATAAAACTGACCGAAAGAGCCGACAGAAGCAAGGAATAGCAATTAAGTGCTTGAACTTTAAGCAAATTTTACCCCTCTTAAAAGAAACCCCCCCCCAACAAAACAATACATAACAAAATAAAAAACCAAAAACAACAACAGCAAAACAATAAAACAGACCAAAAAACCCAACAGAAGCAAGGAATGGCAAGAGCTTGAACTGTACCTTAAAGTTTAAGCAAATTTTACCCCCTTAAAAGAAAAAAAAAGAGAAAAAAAAATATTTTAGGGACCAGCATTACTATTACGTCATTACGTACATGATACATCATGTATCTATACATATATACTACTATTTTTTGGCTTCCTTCACTACATATCAAAGGAATTCACAGAAATACTGTCAATCAAGAAGACTCATGCATAAGAACATAATTATACTAGGGATGTTTTCTTATTTAGGAGCACAAACATAACAAACCATAATTCTGCAAATCATAAACCACACATATCAGAATGCATTTTGCCCTGAATGTCCAAAGGACACATAGTGTATCATCGCTTTCAAAATTCCAACCCTACAAATTCTATGATACATATATGGTTCAGTTGACTTAGATCTATTGCCAAAGTAAACTGTTAGTCAATGCAAAAAGTTCTACATTTCAGGAGCAGGCCTAAAATATACCTACACAGCCACAAACACATTGTACATTGGGAGAGTTAGAATTTACGCGATATACACATACATATTATCGTATTTAGCTCAGATTTTAAGCATATTTTGAGCAAGTGTAGAGTAACTTTTGAATAAACTGCATCTTCATGCCTGACTCCAGATCTAAAAGATGATACTGTCCATATTTGTTGTGAATACTTTACATCCATTATCCATATTATGATTCAGAGTATGTAGGAAGTTGGCTACTTCATATTTACCCGTTGGAACCCAAACACAGACCTGCACATATTCAAGAAATATGACCGCTACACTGCAGACAACAGCACTCTATCTTGAACTATCATCCTTCGATATCTAAAGCGGAGCATTGTTTTAACTTTTTATTAAGCAAGTAATATTGAACAGCAGTGTCTTCGCCACTGACCTAGAGTACACATGACGAAAAACTGCACAGTGTTCGGTCTTCACCCTCACACAATCACAAAGCATCAAAGCTCTATCATAGAATCACCATTTCTAAACACCCACCACCAAACTAAACCCATACCAAAGGTACATGTACTTGTAATTTATACATCTACAAACATCTACCACCCATAACCATGAGGCACCTGCGTATGAAACAGGTCCTGGGAGTACAAAGCTAAAGACACATACCCAAAGAACTATGATAAATGACTTTAAGCTGCTATCATAGTATATTGACAAGCTCGTAACGGAAGAGACCTGAAGTACATATAAAAGTAGTGGCATGAGAAAATCACTAGCGCAAAAATAAGTCAGTTGTCAATTCTAGTGTAATGAAATGGAACAGCATAAAAAAACTCCACAGGACAAATGGAAAGCAGAAAAATGAGAAGAACTACTCCTTCACCTCACCAAAACAACAACCAAAAAGTAAAGAAGGCAGGGTCAGTAGTGGTGAGCTTCACCTGTAAATCAGATTCATGAATTAAGAGCAAAACTGTTACTGTCAAATACATATTATTCTGAGAAGCAAGAAGCCTTCTCTAATAATTTGAATAGAGTGAATCTTACAGTGACTTTCCCCAGGCAGTTTTCCACAATTATAATTTCTATGGATAAGTGGTTTTTAAAAATCTAACATACCTCATCAGAAAAAAACAATTCTTTTTTTTCTTTTTTTTTGGCAACCACAAAAAAAAGAGAAAAAAAGGAAGTAACCTTAAAAAACAAAAGCAAATACGCAAGTCAATAACAGTAACTCTAGAAACAGTAACAAGGAATAAAAGAATACAAACAAAATTGGCACAGTAATGTGTGAGGAAAAAAAAGAACCATATAGAGCTTATGGGACCCCCCCCGGAACTTCACTCTTTTATACACTTGCAACATCTATGGAAAGAAAGACAGTCTAATATAATATACACTACTGCTTCAGAGAAACCTTGAACAACAACAACACACACACACACACACACACCTACACACCTATATACACACACACACACATACAACACACTCACCTGCACAGACACACACCTGCACACACACACACACCTACACACACATATACAACACACACATCTACGCACACATACACACACACACACACACATGCAAAAGAGATACACACATGGCTGTATGCATGCATACACAAAGAAAAAGTCTTCAAACATGACATACATGTATTCACTAGGGCATACAACGGAAAAGTAAAGCCAGCACAAAAAGAAAAAAAAAAGAAAAAAAAAAGAAAAAAAAAAAGTGTTTCTTTGACATACTTCTCATGCCAACGAGCACTAAAACGTGCCATTTTGAGATCAAACAGTTTTTTAAAAACGTTCCATCAAAAGGTGAAAAACCATGTAAAACAGATAACGCTTGTAGTGCTTCAAAATACCAAAGAAAATGTAAGGTAAGTATATGTTGAGAAACAAATAGTTATCCAGAAGTATATATAGAGAGAATACAGATAGATGACAGATAATGAAAGATGTTCACTTTAATCCTGTCTATTCACAAAGTTTTAAAAAAAATGAAACTACCATTATAAATTATTTACCAAATCAAATGTGTCGCGACGTGGTAGAATCAGGCGCTCGTCAACTTTTCGGTATATGGGGTTATAGGTAACATAAAGCCGGTTCATTCACCTTGCTTTTGGTAAAAAAAATATCCATCTAGATGTATGTTGCATAGAAGTTGAAATATTTTCGATTGAATGAGGTCAGCGTCCGTCTCGTTTCAGAGGAGAAATTAGTGAGAAAATGGCTGCCAAAGTTTGGAACTTTCCATAGCTTGAGAGTCCTTGGAAACTAAAAATTTAATATATATTTTTCATTAAAATCCACACAGAAATGTGTTTTTAAACGGACATAAAAGGTGTTGAGCAAAATAAAAAATGAAAATTAGAAAAAAATTGCGCAACGGTAAGAAAAATGCCAATTTCTTTGATTTCACTATTTTGACGAGCGCCTGATTTTACCATGATGCCTCACAAATGAAAAAAAAATCCCTAATACCCATTGTTATTAAAATGCAATAGTGGAAAAAAAAAAAAAAACAAACAAAAAAATCCCCAACAAAACCAAAAGTAAATATTTCATGCCCCCCCTCCAAACCTCTGCCCTTTGAAATCAAAAAGTGATGTCTGAAGACAAGGGGCCCTCTTAACTAAAAAAAAAATGACAACATACATTAAAATCAGTTGCGCTGCAGACTAACGAACCAGGAGTCGACTACCCAAGTACTTTAGTAGAGAAGGATAAAGAAAAAGAGACTTTGGAAAATACATAAAGAGTTGCAGTCCAGTAGCACAAGTTATCTCAATACAGGCCTCAATTCAAGGGAAATAGTTTGAGATTTTAAAAAAACAGGAAAGAAATTGGAGGAATAGATGGTGAAAATACACCAATCTACCACCCTTTCTTTACGAATGAAAGCACATTATAAGCAAAGGTAAAGTGAAATAAAACAGTGACTTGCAGCAAATCTCCCAACCACGCACACTGAAAATTTGGTAAAACAATCAATATAGAGAAATTGAGAAAAAAAATCAAGAGATTTCACCATCAGCTCTGTGGCAATCTTTGCGGGGAAAAAATCGCAAAATAAATCGAGAAAAACTTGAGCAGAAACAAAGTGATGACTTCTGTAGTCCAAGAGAGTCCCAAATGTGACAATTAATGCACAGGGCTCAGCATGGAATGAGAGTGTAGAAAAAAAACAACAACTCAAAACAACACCAACAGTAAAAAAACCAAACAACAAACAAAAAAACTATCCATAGTTTAAAGCGGGTCAGTGTACTCAGTTAACTCTACTCAATGTACAGGAAAACAATAATTTACAGAGTCAAACAAAGGTAAAAAAACAACAAATTAATGAAGGCAGAAGTAAGGATTTTGTACAGGTTTCACAACAATCATTCATCATTCAGGTCTGCTCGCAAAAACACTGATCAGAGTCTATAGATATGACATCAAAATTTTATAAGGGATCTTACAACTAATAAGACGTCCATGAAAAGAATAA
The DNA here is from genome assembly GCF_000002075.1 of Aplysia californica. Taxonomy (NCBI): domain Eukaryota; kingdom Metazoa; phylum Mollusca; class Gastropoda; order Aplysiida; family Aplysiidae; genus Aplysia; species Aplysia californica. The sequence continues at coordinate 170,923 of NW_004798233.1, read as the reverse complement.
AAAATGGAAATGTTGTCAGTCATTTCAGAACTAAATGTTTCAAAAAGTAACTTTTTTATTTACTAGGGGCTGTTGCTAATTTAAAAGCCTTACTCTCTATTTGAGAAAAAAAATGAGGACAGAAATTCTAGCAAAAGGAAGAAAAAAATAAACAAATCAACAAAGTCAGCAGCATTACAGCGATAAAGTTTCAAACAGAAAAACATAAATATATGCAAGAAAATTAATTTACAGAAAAAACCCCCAATAGACAAAACAAGTAATGTAACAAAAAGTACTCCTCAATTTGGCACTGATCTGGAGTTTGGTGTCAGACACATGGCAATTAATGCTCTGATGTGGAAAAGCAAAATTAAAAACTGAAACCATCTTCTGAATCTTCATACTCTTTATGAAAAACTATTTGTTCATGGGAGGAAAGTAGTTTTTCACAACAGAAACAAGACAGAAACCACAAAATCTTTGCAGTGGGCATTCTTAATCATAAGACATAACATAACCCCGCAAAGCATGAACACAACAAACAAGTATACGAGCACTACTAACAAAAAAAAGTATGCATGAGGGCTCATTTTAAGTGCTGATTCTTCCCTATAGCCTCTATCTTACTAACCAATCAGCATCCAGTTACACACACACACACACTCACCCACACAAACACATACATATTAAACAAAATTGTGGAAAGTAAAGAGTAGGAAACACAAGGACACTTGCTGATAACTGCACCATGATAACGATACAGTTCAAGGATTTTTCAAGGAGTAGAGGACATCACAACAAGGGAGCAGAGGACACTACCATAAGAGTAGGATCGGGCTGAGGAAGAGTTCTCTGAGGAGAAAAGGTACATTCCATGCAATGATCATGAATATTTTATAAAGACAGAAATGTGCAAGATTGTTTAGAGGTTGAACACCCCTTGCAATACAGTCCGTGCCGGCTTTACGCACGCCGGCTTAAAGCACGTTTCGGACTCAAGCATGCTAAACGGCTCTTACCGAATTTTTGCTAAATAAATTACACGCCTTTAAGCACGGTAACTTCGGCTTCAAGCACGCTTCATTTACAAGACAGTCAATATTTTCATGATGACCCATCGAAGTTCGAACAGTCTACACCGCAGCAGTGGAGTGTGTCAAGAGAAACACAAAGAACGCAAGTGATGGACACACACACTCACACGGGCGGAGAGGAAGGCAGATGCACACAGCCACACGCGCAGACATAGGATCTAGCCTAGGCCTAGGGCAAAGCTACACACCAAAAAATATACAAAGAGAGTCGGGGAGACGAGAAAGGGAGGCTGGCTGCGATTTCACCTTTGACCCTCGCTATCCATTAATCCTGATTGTGTATCACGCGCGAGGTGGGATGAAGTGGTGGTATGAGTGGCACAGCGGGTAGTGGTACGCACAGGCAGTGTGTAGGCCTAGCGTGCTGTATCGTGACTGGCCGTCTACTTTAAGTTTTCATTTCCCATTCGACCACAAAACAAAAACAAACAAGCGAACAAAAACTACCATGGCGGGTGTCTAAATAACAGTGCACTTTTGCAGGACCGCTATAGGCCTACTTACAAACTAAGGGAAATAGCACGGGAAATTTTCTACCTGAAAATCTTTGGATTATGTCAACTTCGCACTCAAGCACCCTTCGGCTTTAAGCATGCTTAAGCTTTCTCCCGATGACCGTGCTTAAAGCCGGCATGGACTGTACTTAAGTTATACATAAGAGGCACGACCTCCGAATTTAACGTCCATCTTAAATAGGACCGAGCCAAACGGGAAAAGTCATGTAAAGTACTTTTTCCAAAGAAAGAAAATCCGACCAGGCTGAGCCTTGAACTCCTGAGCTAGAAGTTTCATGATTTCGAGTCTGGTAGCTAACCATTAGAAAACCGACGCCACATAAAGATAGAGTACTGTGGCAACAAGATCTGCATGGTTTGAGATCAATGTCCCTATAATGCTGTGTAAGGTTATTCTTGTGACACATTGTACCCCCGTAGCTATGTATCAGGGAGCCCAATAGTTAAAACAAAATAAATGGTAATTTGTAACTTTAAAAAATAATGTTTCTTTCTTGGGGGGGGGGGGGGGGGGGTGCGTAAATTCAAGAAACAGTGTCATCAGTTCTATGTCTTAGTGGTTCTACATGAAGTCATCAGCACATTTAGGTGTTCTTAACCACTGTGTTTCCCTTGCCTGGACTAATAGTGATAACAACAGCATATATGTGTCACGATGCAGAGGAATCAGGCACTCGCCAATTTTTGGGCATGTGGACTTATTGGTATCATCGTAAAGCTCGTTCATTTGTCCATCTTTCAATGAAATACCCACCTGTGTTGAACAGATGTCGAGATATTTGTTATTTGCGATAGAAGGAGGTAGGGGTCACCAGATTTCAGAGGTTACTAAAATGTTGTGATTTTCAAAGTAGGAGAGTCCTTGAAATGTTTGGGCTTGAAATCAACATTAAAAAAAAAAGAATTTGAACAGAAATGCGTTTTTGAATAGATTAAAAAGATGATGAGCCATAAAAACATAGATTAGATAAAAATTGCCAAACTAGCAGAAAAAAAGCTGTTTTCTTTGACTTAAGAACTTTGACGAGTACCTGATTTCACCATGATGCCTCACATATTATGTTGAGAAGACATTCCACAAAACAGAGATACAGTACATCCCATAATTCATGGCCTCAGTTCTAAGTGAACTGAAAAGAAATTTGACATTTTGATACACACACACACATATATACATGTATATATAATTATACAATCCCTTTAAAGAATTTTAGATATAATATCTCTCTACATGCACCAACACAGAATCATATATATCCAGGTCAATCACAGTCGGTTTGGTACGATATGCATGCATAAGTTAGAATAAATGCAAATGGAAGGCAGCGCTGATACATATGATTACATTTCTACGACGACTAAGAACAATGCAGTTATTTATTATTAGCACCTTTCCCACGCGCATGATTATATTTCATTTATCATCTGCTAAGACACCATAAATATGTATTACACGGACATATATGACTTACATACAATACCGTATATAACAGTGGATGTGTCAAATGTTGATAGGCTTCCAGCATGGCATGGCTGCTTAGTTAAGTTTAAGTAAGAGTTTTACGACAGTTGCAACACAATTAGGTCATAAAAGTGCTGAAGATTAGGGGTGTTACTAGAGTGTAATATACAAAAAAAAAATAAAAAGGAGGAGAGATAATGACAATAGATGTTAGACAGGAAGAAGGAGCAAACCACATCAGAGTGCTCACCAACCATCAACGACGTGGCTGTTTTGATAAGAACAATTTCAAATAACATAATTTGATGAAATTGTAAACTAGCTCTTAACTACGATTTCATGGGGTGAGGTCTCATTAAAAAGAAGCAGAAACACTACCAGTTTGTTTCCTATGGCTTCGGCTTTTCCTGGCGTCTGTATGATCGTGAATAGTCTTTCATTCCAGTTGCTATTGGCATGTAGACTACAGTAACTCAGAGCAACAGCAGTAACTCTATTCCAAGAACACATTGGGACTCATATACCGGTAACAATAACATGGAAATTATAAAAGAAACAGAAGACCTCAACAGACCAATCAAAAAGGGAAATTTGGTCAACTTGACCCCCATTTAAAGTAATATAACCACTAAACTTTTGAATTTCTAGACAAGATCAGCAAAGATGTAACAGTGGATAAAGAAACATTGTCAATCAACCCGCAGTGAGCAACTTAAAACATTGCTCAATGCTAAAACCAAAACCCAGTTGGTCATTTCGTCAGCCTACAAAGACAGAAACACAGAAAACGTGTTATCACCATTTACATTAAAAGAAATAACGTGACTACTTAATATACATATGCAAACACATACATACAACTACTGCTACAACGTACGGAAGATTTGTATTTCAAAGCACAATAAAGAAAACATGTTTCTCCAGACTAGAAAGTCCCTAACATGACATACACTTGCACATTGGGTCTCGTATGGTCTACAGACCTAGTCATGGTCAGCATAAGGCACAAAAATCATATTAATTTGTCAGTGCCTTATTCATAGTTCTTTCTCTACAACAATAAACAATTTTTTAGTTCTTGTGGGGATAAACATAAAAGCACTTTCTGATGATGAGTATTTTTTTTTTGTGTTCCGTAAAATTGGTCAAATAATATGTAATTAACATCGTTGGCATGCAGTATCCAACTCCAAATAGAAGAAAGCTGTTGATGTGTGTGTATATCTGCACTGATGTAGTGAGCTGCGATGTGAACCATAAAAGTACACACATGAAATAATGTCTTATTTCTTTACATGGCACTCTGCAAATTTTTTAGACATTACTTTTTATTTACTTTCTCCTTGGAACAGCTCTTAAAGAAAATAAGAAATCAATTTAAATTACAGCTAACATATAAGTGCAGCAATTACATCTTATTGCAAGAAAAGTAAATTATTTTTATAAAGAAACACATAGATTTGCCATGCATAAAATGTGAGATTAAACTTTTTGTGTGATTGATTCAAGTTTTAACAGAGGTGGAAAAATACGAACCACATCATCAAAAAAAAAAGTTTTTAAAATAATTGAAATAGGATACACACACAAAAAAAACTCCATCAAAAGAAGTCAGTGGAACAACAAACTGCACTGGATCACATTCAGTTTTTCTCTGTGCAAGTAGCATGAGAGGAAGCTGAGTGAGATAACCAATACTACTAGGAAGAGGTGAATGTCAAATAGAGTAATGGCAATGGTGGGGCTGACTGTTGCAGTAACGCAAGTGGTGACAGTGCTATATGTGATAAGGGTGTTAAAAATGTTTGTAAAGGTGAAAACGATTGTGATGGTATTAATGCTGTTGTTGTGTTAGTTTAAATGCAAAAAAAAAGTACTTTTAAGTCTTAGTCTCATTTTAAATCAAGACTGCGGTGGGTGAACGAAAACAAAGGCTGCTTCTTAGAAACGAGAAGTCTTAATTTTAAAAAACCACAAACATCCTATCATAAATTACAAACAGTCATGGTCAAATCTGGTGTATGAAAGGAGAACAACTGATAAGAGTCAATTACCAGATTTAAACACCCCATGAAGGCAGTTTGAACACACACCAAGATTATTATCATCATGACTGTGCCTGTGACTGTTCCTTTTTCAGGTGGTAATTTAATTAACTGCTCTAGCAAATAAGTGAGTACCAAATTAGGACATTCAAATAGCAAAGCTTATACTGATCCCTCATCAAGATATAACATTATTATAAATATATTCAAGGCACCAGATTTAGAGGAAAGCCTCTAAAAGTTTTTACTAAAAAAGACTTATATAGAACAAAGGTACTCTTTTACATTTTTCAAGTAAGTTCTAACAACTAAATAAAATTGCGATCATGGTAACCTCAGCCTCCAGGCAAGCATTTGCCATACATGACATCATCAAACAGAACAAACACAATAGTCTGTGGTGATGGATCAGAGCCTTTTTTAAAGAACTTTAAAACAAGTCATAAAGATGATCACCGGTTGTAGCTTAACCATTTGATAGATATTAATTATAATGGAACATCAAAATACAAGTGCATTACATACTCTCCTCAAAGTGCAGCTCACTCAACTCATTGTCACCTCAGTATTAATAATTGATTTACTTCAGTCTGGTGAAAATCTGAGTGGGGGAGGGGATGGGAGGGGGGAGCAATCACATGACACAGACATGCCCCCAAAAACAATCCACAATACGATGTAACGTAAGGAAATCACATGAATTTGCTTGAATATTTAACAAACACTGACACAAAACTATAAAACACGTCAAGTATCAAGCATCACTTTTAGTCTACCTCACAATCTGATGAATGAATAAATGCTTTCCTCCTTTGAGCAATAACAAACTGGGATGGGAGCCCCTTACTTACTAGATTGGATCACAGTTTCATCTGCGAACTGTCCTTAAATCCTAAACTTTTCATGGAGCTGTTAAATGATAAGCTCCTCTGTTCAAGTCCATAGCTTATCACAAGTACAGGAGAACTTAGAAGTATCCTTTTGAAAATAAAACTTGCACGAGTCAACAAAAAAAAGAAACAGATTTGAGCACCAGTACCATCATCTATGTGAATCCTGCCCTCCAAACATGAAAACCATATATGTATGTTGATGCAATTCAATAATATGCCTCTAATATGAATCATCTTTTGACTAACAAGGGAGCCAGTTTCCCAGTGCTATACTTGTTATCAAGTAAGGAATTCAGGTTCTGAATTCTGAAAATATGTTTTGGTCAAGACTCATGGCACTTTGTTATTGACTTTTTGATTATCTTGGTGGCACAACTTCATATGTTGTAGTTAAAGGCCTGTTTCTCTCAGGAAGAAACCTTTGGGACCAAAATGCATTGGACTGCCTTGAATTCCAAAGCAAGGTCATGCAAAGCAGTGACTATAAGATACATTTGGTTCCAAAGAAAATAATTCCTGTACACAATTTTAAACTTGCTTTCTAATTAAGTTAAGTGAGTAAAAGAAGGGCTAAGACAAAAATGATTCAAGCCGAACATTCTCGAAAACTAAGTTACTAAAAAGCCGATATTAACTTACAAATCGGAATAAACACTTTAAACCCAGCAAAACAAGAACTCAAGAGCTGTGTTGTTTTCACAATCAATTAGCCCAAGAAACAGGGTTCAAAACATTATAGAAATGAACAAAAAAATATCAGACACAACAAAAATTCTCCAATTTAAAGAAATAAAAACGGCTTACAGATGACCCAAATATCAATATCCACACTCTTCTTTGTGACAGAGGAAAAGATGAACTAATACATTGATTATTACAGCCATCCCTACAAACATATTAATGAGTCGGGAGGTCATTAGACAAACAAATAACTTAAAAAATAAACCACACTCATTCATATCTATGCACTTTCTACTAGACACGTAAATATGACAATGATCCCATTCATTAACTTGATGGTCTATCAAATATCTACTGCAAATATACGGAAACCTGAGGTGAGAAATAAATATGGACCACTTTGCTTCACTTGACCTGCTGTTGTGGAGCAGAAATCAGGGTGTCCAGGTTAGATATTACTGATTAGTAGATCACACAGCTTTAGCAGTTGCACTTTGGATTGCTGTATATATTTTGACAACACCTTTGTTCATACGTACACATTCATTACTTTTTGGATTTTCGTGCGACACAAAGGACACACACGTCTGTTGGACACTCTCGAACGGACAATTTGATCAGCACACAGGACGCACATACACATGTGTCGACACGGCATCACAAGCACAGATTTGATTTGGTCCTGACACACAACACATTTGCGCTTGTCCCTCTCTCTCTCCATTTCTCTGTCAAAATCCTCCGGGCTGCTTACAGCTTTCGGAGCCCGCGATGGGGTAGCAGCTCGGCTTCGTAAGCTGTAGCTTTCGTCGACTGTTGGTAGTTGAACGTCAATCTCGTGGTCGCTCGACTCAGTGGAAAATGTTTGCGAGTTCAAAGATGCATCGCTGTCAGAGTCCTCCTCCTCCTCCGTTATGATGGTATATTCATCAGATTCATCATCACCTTCGTCATCATCATCTGATACCTCAGAAACAATTCCTGTTCCGTCCCTATCGTTCGTGTTGTCAATGTCGGAATCACTATCACTTTGGTCCTCATCATTATTATCATCGTCATCTTCACCTCTCGTGCTTGCCAACCACCCCCTTTCATCATTGTCAGAGCCAAACAGGTCTTCATAATCACTCTCAAAGTTCCGGTCAATATGCCATCCAGAATTGCCCCTTCTACGGCGCCGAAGGGGTCTGGGAAAAATAGAAAGGCCATGGGAAAAGAAGTAGCGCACAGCATTGGAGAAGGTGAGGTAGACTAAACAGAGAATGATGATGCCCAAATAGGTCTCCTTGCTAGCCGAGGTGAGGCTTCTGTAGAGGGTCTCTGTCACTTTTCTCCATCCATCTTCCACACACTGCATGGAGTAAACAGGGAAATACGCCACAGACGAAAGAACAAACCCTAAGCCATGCCAGGCCCCTGTTACCACACTCACACAGTAATTCCCGATAGTTGTGACAAATAACAAAAAAGCAGACAAAGTGGCCCAGAAAGCATTCACGCCACTGTTAGCTGAGGCTGATGCAAATTCACATACGGCCATGATGGAGCTCTTCACAGCTGCACACAAGGAATAAACAAAGTTATACCCTGAAATAAAGGTGTCCGCAATGTATGAGCACAATGACTGAAAAAAGTCATGGGCGATGATCAATGCCTTCCAACATCTATACACAACAGAGCTAATCACATCATACACTTCCACAACAAAATCAGCAATGCAGACAAAACTTGACACAAAATATGATTTTACTGCCCGGACGACGGACAGAACAGTGGTCACAACAATGGACACCATCTGCACAAAGGCAGCCACCACCTCATAGTTGACCTGAAAGACGTACTTGACAGCATCCCTGACCATGTGCACACCCGCCGCAACAGTACCACAAGCAGAGTACAGGGCATCCAGCATTCTTCCCTGTGCAAACGCACATTCAACTAGAAGACTCTTCAAAGAATATAGGTCTCTTGAAGCAGTGCAACAAGATTTTGCACCATTCAGATTCAATGTTATTCAATAACAGACAAACCAAAAAGCTCAAAATGTTTCAAACTGCTGACAACTGAATCAGGATCTTTACCCTAATAAGGTTTCCCATTAGAAGTCAGTGAAGAAGTACATTTCAGCTCGCACTGAAGAGTAGCATTAGTCCATTCAAACTGGCCTAAATTGCAGACAGCAATACCGACATCATTTTCATGACGTATTCTATCCCCATACCATCAAACGTACGTTCCACATGATGAAGTGTCTCCTGCTATTAACGTATCCATTTCCAAATAACTGACTCGGATCAGTGTCTCAGTGGGATTCGTCAGTCTGTACTGCTCTGGGGGAGGCTGCTGCGAGACGCAGGGCAAAGTCAGAGCTCTGAGTTGTGTCCTGGACAATCCATCAACATGAGGACATCACATGTTCCTCTCATCTGTCTGCAACATTCACTGTGAACAAAAACATCAAGTTATGGTATTATTATGTGTGAGAAACCTTACTTTGATCATTCAGGGCTTTTTTCACAACATCAGTCAAGGTAGAGCCAAAATTTCTAGATTTTTACCTATACCATACTAAATTGGAACCACCAGCTGTAGCTAATTCCATACTCCAAGCTCACAAGGAGATGGTGGAGGGGGGAGGGGGAGATAGAAAGGTATAAAGATAAAGAGGGAGAGAGAGGAAAAAAAAAGAGAGAGAGAGAGAGACAGACAGAAAGACAGACAGACAGACAGACAGACAGACGGACAGACAGAGAAAGAGAGTAAATTCTAAGAACTCTGGTTTTTTAATTTAAAAAATCAACTGATAAAAAAGTTATTGGAATTTCTGGTTGCAAAATGTTGGAGACCTTTACATTATAAAATCTTCAAAAAGTGGGACGTTTCTTTATTTATGTACTTTAGGGAAAATAATCCCAAGCGAGACAGAAGAAAGAATGAGTGAATGAAAGAAAGGGGGAAATTTGCACAAAATGATCGCTATTATGTCTAGCCAGATTTCGATCAATTCGCAGGTAAAAAATGTATTTCCACCCAACTCGCAATGAATGCTAAATGAATAATGGCCGATTGCAGAAAATGCGCAATCTGGCAGGTTTATATAACATTATCGTATTGCCAAAAGAATTAGCGTAAATATTACATAAGGCGACATAAAAGCGAGTACGGATCCTTTGCTATAGAGTTTTTGTTGCCCAACGCTAACGCACTTTTTGAATGGATGGAGTTGATAATGATGGGGGAGCAAATGAAACTCTCACAAAGTACAGATTTCTGTAAAATTTAAATACGGAACATTAAATATCAAAAGCCCTGTACTTTGGATCTTAAAGAGTAATATTTGGGTAAAAATGTGTTTGATTGCACCAATCACTTGAACTGCTACTGATAGGGGAGCACATGGAATGCTTGCTAGGCATTACAAAAACTTCATAAACTTGCAACACATCTTTGGTTATAAACTGCTTTGGTCTGACTTTGAACATACAGGGCAGAAATTAGTTGAATTTACTCCATCTGTAACAGAAACAATACACTGTTCTCCAGTCACTCCCCCAATCGACTCCTTTGAGACCTAATTTTGGTTTTGTTCAGCCAATCACATTTCACATTGCCATCACACCTCCCTCGGATGCTGGCATGCTAGCTTGTTCCGTTTGTAACCCAGTTTCCGGCTCTAGTTTTTTTCCCCTGAATGTGCGGAAATTTTATCTTAGTATGTAAAATGTACTACACAGGGATCTCAGATTTTACAGCAATAAAGAAGACACAATAAGCGCCTCACACTCACAGTTCGACGACCAATTCGCAGATCCTTTTAGTTTTTGAGAGACAGAAGAAAATCGCACAATCACAGCAATTTCTCCGGTTCTAGAAATCGGTCTGCATTGTACACTCACATAGTTTATGTAGTAAGTTTGGCCTTTCCTCTAATTGGTTGCCAAATTTTATTCATGATTTTTATCCACGGGTTTTCTCGTAACTACAGTCGAACCTGCCCTGGCGGCCACCTGTACAAACGGCCACTTTCAATTTCCCCCCCTTGCGTTTTTCTATATAATTTAACTGTGTACAATGGGCACCTGTCCAACGCAGCTGCAGCCGCCATATTTTAACACACAACCCCTATCACACCAAGCAATAACCCCTGTCTTAGATGGCCACCTTAGTGACTCCATTACGTTTTGTCATAAATTGTGCACTGGTCCCTGGCTTTGTGGGCGAGCCGTCATAATCCAATTATCTGTCGTTGTTGCTAGGTAGTCCCTCCAACCGATCATGTTGTGTAGGCCCCTCCCACTGTTGACCAATAGGTAACAAATTTTCAGCAGCTGGTGAGGTAAGCGTGTGATCCCTTATAACCAATAAGCCCCGCCCAGAACTCGTAAACAAATCGTAAGCAAGATGTGCCGTCACTGTTTACCCAATCAGTAACAAAGTAACAATAGACGTCAATATGAACTTGTGACAGAAGCGTTGCTCATTCTCCGAGTGGTGGCGACCCATGTGTTTGTTTCACCATAGCACTCGGTCCTTCTTGTCTGACACATTTCATTATATTGTCACCTTTCCACAAAATCAGCAACAAAAGAAAAGAAAAAAAAACCCAGCGAAAACAAAAATAAATAAATAAAAACCTGATGCCATGATTATTTGCCAACCGGAAGTCATTGCAAAGATGAAGTCCCGCGGATCACCCGGACCAGACAGCATCCCTCCGTCCTTCCTCAAAGACCTGGGTCCCAAAGCGCTGGAGAAACTGCTCTCCATCTTCAACATGTCATTTCGCTCAGCTGATGTCCCACAAGTCTTGAAAGACGCCATCATTGTCCCCCTCCTCAAGACCGCCAAACCAGCATCGGAACTAACGTCGTTTAGACCGATAAGCCCCACATCCGGTGTCATCAAAGTTAGGGACAGAATGGTATCTGAACGGAATGGCTGAGCGGAACGGCTGGTTCTCCGAACTACAGGCTGGTTTCAAGAAGGGGAGAGGTGTGGAAGACCAAATTCTGAGAATTATGCAGAAGATTTCCGATGGCTTCCAAAAGAAGGAGAAATCTGTACTCATCCTCCTCGATTTTTCAAAGGCATATGACACGGTCTGGCGAGAACGCCTACTCCACACCCTCCTAGACAGAGGTATCCCAGATTCATACGTTTTATGGCTGAATGACTTCCTTCAAAATCGTCAAGCCAGAGTCCGATTCAACGGAATACTGAGTAATAGCACGAAAATGAACCAAGGCCTCCCACAAGGTTCCGTCTGGCACCCATCCTCTTCCTTTTTTATATCGACGAACTGGCGAAACCACTTCCGGATGATCTCACAATTTCACTCTACGCTGACGACGTCTCTATCCTCACTTCATCACGCACGACACGAGACGCCGAAAGTCTGGCACAAAGAGCGGTGGACACCGTTGTTGACTGGAGCAGGCGATGGAAACTCACGCTAAACGGCTCAAAGAGCGAGACTACATTCTTCACGCTCGCAACATCTGACTCGGAATGGAAGCCATGCATCACGATAAATAATTCGACAATTAAGTATGAGCCCTACGCAAGACTCCTGGGAGTCACACTCGACTGCAGGCTCACGTTCAGGAACAGGTTGAGACAGTAATAGCTAAGGCCACACAGAAGATGAGGATGCTCGGCGCTGTAGCGCACTCAAAATGGGGATAGAGGAAAGATGACCTACGCAAGGTCTACTTAATCCATATACGAAGTGTTCTCAACTTTGTGAGCAGCAGCTGGCAACCGTGGCTGAGCAAAACTCTGATAAATAATCTGGAGGTGGTTCAAAGCAGATGTCTGCAACTGATCACCACCCAAGCCCAGTCCTCACCGATCGAGGCACTTCGAGCTGAAACGGGGGTCCCAAGCATTCAGTCCACCATAAATGCTAACTGTCTCCGATCAAGAGAGAAGGCCCTCCGACTGAACAACGACCACCCTCGACGAATTGCGGCAACGGAACAAGTGCACAGACGCCTAAAGGGACGCATGGATTTCCGAAAAAGGGCCGAAGATGTCAGCAAAAAGAGCCCACATCTGTTCAACTGCGAGAGGAGGCCCATCACTTACTTCGAAACCAGGCCCTGGGAATGGGGAATCAACCCCGACATCACTTTCCCCCACCTGTACGGCATAAGTGGAAGGAGTGACTCCAGTGGGAAGATTCAAAGCGCTGCTGTTCGTCGAGCACGAGAGCTTAGCGCACAGTACAATATCTACACTGGCGGCTTGGCTAGGGCAGGAACAACGGACGGCGGCGCTGGAGTCGTCATCACAACGGGGGACCCGTCCAACCTTACCGTTGTCGAGACGAGGGAGAAAGGCGCCATATTCACGTGCTCTTTCGATGAAGAAAGGAGAGCCTTGGAAATGGCCATTGACTGGATTGACAAAGAGTGCGATGCATCCAACTCGGTCGTTATCTTCACCGACAGTTAATCACTATGCATGGCACTAGTTGGAACATCACCATCCCTCGACCAAATGCGACTACGCATAAATGATGCAATACCTCAACCCATGATTCAGTGGATCCCTGGTCACTGCGACATCCTCAGCAACGATCTCGCTGACAGTAATGCCAAACTGGCAACAGCGCTGCCGGGTCCAGGCCGTCAAATTACTTATGAAAGTGCGTGCGCCCAGATAAAACTAATTACAAAAGACCCCCCTATATGCCACACGCGGACGAAGGAAGTATACAGGGCATTTTCCTTAAAATGAGAGGCTCTTATTATGTCCCGCAGTGACCAGTCATTACTGGCAAAAATCAGGACCGGTCACTTCTCTGGGCTGCGGGCCTACAAAAATAGAATAGACAAAACATAGGACCCAACCTGTCCATTGTGCAGCGAGGAACCCCAAGATTTGGAGCACTGGCTGCAGAGATGCCCCGCCACGGAGGCCCGGCGGTGGCATTTCTTCGGGGGGGATTCAGGGAGGTTGGACTGTCTCACCCGCTACCCAAGTCCACAATCCATTTGTTTACATCCAGAGAAGAAATCCAGAAGTCTTGATGACCAAATAGGCAACACAAAGAACAGGGATGCAACATCTGCAAAACATCAAATTAAGGTAAAATTCACCCCTGAACACACCCCCCCCACTCTTAACTCTTGGGGCCCAAACCGGCGAATAATAATTGGGTAAAAGTTAAAGCGCCATTCTTTGCTTGAATTTTGATTTTCTAGCTTTACTTTAGTGTTTCCTTCAAGTCTTATGCTTAGTTCACTCCTTAACGATTACCTGGCAATTCAGAGTCTCTGGCGTTCAGCTTTAGACTTTAACCCTCGTCCTATGGGGCCGGGTTTATGTCGCCCGATAAGCCTATTTCGGCACCTCGCCTGCGTTCTGGTCCTGAGTCAGTTTTGTCCCTGGCTGAGCGCATGCGCGCCGAGCATCATCTCACGTTCAATTTGGGTCCCACGTCAGATCCCCATTCATGCAGGTTTAGTGTGTGCGCGTCAGTCTGCTTGTTTGGGTGCGTTTGTGGTCTTCTTCAAGAATCGCCTGCGTTGGTTTGTAATCGAGGCATACGCCTCATTAAAAACACTCCAAGTTGGTAGCTCTAGATGTTCGTCCAATGAAATTTTAGAAGAAATTGACCCACTTAGACACGAGGAGCTTGAAAGGATTATAGTCAGAAAACAAGACTTCCATTTCACTATACAAAATCTTTCAAATGAGCTTGATTTTGTATGAAATGATACAACCTGATAAAAAATAAGCTCGTTTGATAGTTTTGAATACCATTGTACAGGTACAAAGAACAATTTGAGTGCAAAACATTCGGAAATTGACCTAGATCTATATTTATCCCCTTTCGAACCTCAGGCTATTCATAACAACAAGAGCATCTAGAAAGGTTTTATTCGAATGGGCGTAACAACTACTCGTAAAGTCTTTTATCAGCTTGTGAGAGGTGGTTATTCATGGGACTGTAACACCTAATTTATAGAAAGCTAAGAAAAATCTCAGAGTATTGAGCATTATTTTCATCATCGATCAACACACTCTTACGGTACTCATGGCGAAAACACGTTTCCCGGCGCGCGCGCGCTGTACACCAACGGAAGTGGCTATTCTCACCCGGGGTAAGAATAAAAATATGATCGACCTCTCACCCCAGGTGAGACTTGTCAGCGTTGGCTATTCTCACCCGGAGTGAAACAAGACCTGTTTTTCCTAATTTCGGACTACTGTCTTTTGGTTGGATGATCAAATCAACAAAACCTAAGAAAATAAGATGTTATAGCTCAAAAGTAAGCTAATTTGATCGTCTACAAAGATTCTATATGGCTATTTCACATTTCGAATAGAGCCAAACTAAGCGGGTCGCCATTTTTTTTTGCCCGCAAGTTCTCGCAAGATCTACTCCTCCCCTCTCTCTGTCTCTTTCTGAATACTGTCTATCGATGTGGACAATGAAATTGACCAAAACAAAGATAAAAAATTATGCTAAAACACAAAAAGGTAAATTAATTTGATCGTCTGCAAAGATGCTACGGCTATTTAACTTTTCGAATCGAGCCGAACTACGCGGGTCGCCATTTTGTTTTGCCTGGAAGTTCTTGCGCTACTCTCCTCTCTCTCTCTCCACTGCCCATGTAGTATACTATACGGCCACCTCTATTCTCACCACCTGGTGGGCGTTCACCGTTATAGCCTAGGCCAACCAGTAAAGCGTTCACCCTGAACCACAGAATTCTATACTGTGATAACAGAATTATAGAATTCTGTGCTGTGAACAAACGTTCTAGATCTATTAGTACTGTTAGTGTTAGCCTAAAAGCGTACAATTTTGTCTGTGGGCAGTGGAGAGAGAGAAAGAGAGAGAGAGAGGAGTAGCGCGAGAACTTCCGGGCAAAACAAAATGGCGACCCGATTCGGAAAGTTAAATGGCCACCTCTATTCTCACCCGGGGTGAGAATAGTGCAGGCGAGTCTTTTGGCTATTCTCACCCGGTGCGCGTTCACCGTTATAGCCTAGATCTAGGCCAACAAATTTTGCGTTCACCCTAAACCACAGAATTCTACACTGTGATAACAGAAAAATTGTAGAATTCTGTGCTGTGAACAAACGTTCCATTACAACTGTACTTGTAGCCTATTAAAAGCGTACAATTTTGTCTGTGGGCAGTGGAGAGAGAGAGTGAGAGAGAAAAAGAGAGAGAACAAAACAAAATGGCGACCCGCATAGTTCGGCTCGATTCGAAAAGTTAAATAGCCGTAGCATCTTTGTAGACAACCAAATTAATTTACTTTTGTGTTTTAACATTATTTTTTAACTTTGTTTTGGTCAATTTGATCGTCCACACCGATAGACAGTATTCAGAAAGAGACAGAGAGAGAGAGAAGAGGGGAGGAGCAGATCTTGCTAGAACTTCCGGGCGGGTGAGAATAGCATAACCACTTTCAAGTTAAATAGCCGTAGCATCTTTGTAGACAACCAAATTAATTCAGTTTTCTTGTTTAAAATCATTTTTTAACTTTGTTTTGGTCAATTTGATCGTCCACACCGATAGACAGTATTCAGAAAGAGACAGAGAGAGAGAGAAGAGGGGAGGAGCAGATCTTGCGAGAACTTCCGGGCGGGTGAGAATAGCATAGCCACTTTCAAGTTAAATAGCCGTAGCATCTTTGTAGACAACCAAATTAATTCAGTTTTCTTGTTTAAAATCATTTTTTAACTTTGTTTTGGTCAATTTGATCGTCCACACCGATAGACAGTATTCAGAAAAAGACAGAGAGAGAGAGAGAGAGGGGAGGAGTAGATAGACTAGAGAGAGGAGGCTTCCGTCCTTTCTAAGACTTAGACTAAGACGAAGTCTTAGAACAGGCCTAACAAAAAGTGACCATTTTTGAGTTGCAAAACGGGAAGACAGCGCAAAAGACAGAGGAGGAAAGACGGGTGAGAACATGGCAACAACCTTTTAGTAGAATGCACAAAATAAAGTATCAATGACAGCTTTTGTAGCGCATTCCTAAACAAACTGTATTTTACGTTGTCTCTGTAGACAAACTTACGCCATTTTAAGAGGTCACTTCCGTTTGTTGTGTTGATACATTTGGGATTTTAAAAAACAATGTCAATTTTCAAAGCAAAGAGAAAAAGAATAAAATGATTTCAATAACAAAGGGTTTTTCTTGCATCTCTACTGTAAATTATATTCAAAATCTTTAACAAAATAATTGCTTTTAAAACAGAATATAGAGTGTTACCTATTCTTTTTTTTGTTGTAAACTCTAGTTGTTTTTCTGTTGCTGAGAATTTGACTCCCATATTTGACAAATATTTATGCGCATTAAAAAATAGGAAGTCGCTTATTCATCCATAACCACAACAGGAAACAAACTTGAAATTTATAGGTTAACACATCTCTATTGCACAATGTCTATAATCAGAAAAATGCACTTTTATTGCCGGTGCTCCTAGTGTTGGACAAGTGGATGTTTCTAAGACACTGATCTGTATTTATGGCACGAAGTGATCAGGATGTATTTGCCTGAGAACGGCTATTGGTCTATTAATTAAACTGAAGGCCATCCGAATTTGCCGTGCATTTTATTTGCATGAGCTTGACAACAATAACAACACAGCAGAAGGCAGAAAATTGTTGTGATCAGCTGTGCGGTTTGATTGGTGTAATGAGGATCACAGCTTCGTCGTCTTCTTTCTTGTTTTATAAGCACACGGACTCCAGGTCCACTTCTGTTTTATTTCATGGGGTGCAAAACTGTTTTGGGAAAACAATATGGCATTAATTTAAAAAATAATTCATTTAGGCCTACGGGACAGGCCTAGATCTAGATCTAGATTCTAGATCTAGAATCTAGATCTACACTGTTAGAGAGTGATCCACAAGATTAGAACTTAGATCTAGATCTAGATATCTAGATCTAGAAGATGAAAGAGTTGTTCTAGAAATCTAAAATAGTCTAGATTCTAGAATCTAGTGTGAAGTTTGCATAGATATATACAGCCACTGAGATAGACTTGTAATGCATTTATAAAGCAACCTATTTGCTTCACTGTGTAGTTAGTAAACTTAGAGTGTGTAAATTATTTTTATATTCTGAACTGTCAGTGTACCTCGTATGAAGTAGAGCAAGCCTGGGTTTTGAGAACAGGGATTTTTCTAAATTTAGGACTGCTCATAGAAGGGCTTTTATTCAGAGTAACTTTCTTAATAAATGTTCAGTGAAGATTCTAGTACTTTAATACCATTGGCTTCTTCCTTTACTTTATTACTTTATTGTTAACGAAGAACGCCGAGCAACCGTTGCAACCTGAGTTGGTATAAAAATGTTTTTAAGATTCTTTCTCCATGTGTAAGATTTTAATGTGCGCATTCTTTAGAATAGATTAGAACATGAGCAAAAGTGTTCAAAGCAGTTGCTATATATGTACTGTGCCTCCAACGTATTTAGGCTTTGAACCCAGCTACTTTTTGTAAGTGGGCTGTTCTGGCCGGTGTTGTCTTTTTTTTTTTTTTAATTATGACTCTGCATTGGGTTTACAATTAGTAGCCTGAGATATGACCGAACACTGGAATGAGGATGATAACCATTTCTTTGCTTCCAGTAGCATTGTTTTTATAAGCCTCTGCAGGCTATTTGACTATTTGTTCTTCATCTTTGAAACTTTGTGCAGCGTGCTGATGATTATGGTGTCATTTGCTGCTCAAGTTATATTGTCTTTATTGAACATCATAACATTTGGATTTGGCAAAGTTCTAGTCAATGTAGTCTATTGGAGCTTTTGGCTTTTGTTTCACTTTTCTTGTGGAATTCTGGGCCTGGAAGATCGGTCAACGAGTGCATTTAGTTGGCTTCTTGTTGTGCTAGCTTTTCTCGTGTACTGTGATAGACAGTACCATCACTGGTATCTCAAGTTTTCTAATCCTTTACTTTTGTATATCAGACGATTGACACGACGCAGACTGTTTCACCACCAGAACAGGCAGTTGTATGCCCAGGCTGTGCTTGAAAACCAAAGAAATGAGCACATGGAAATTGAGCCCATCAACAGACAATTAGAGGCTGAAAATAGGGAAAATGAAAATGAAGAAAATTCTATCGTGGAAGCTGACAGGCATAGAATTGACCTGGAAAACCGAATCAATATACAACGTGAAAATGGAGCTGATTTGGATCGAGTTCGATTAGAAAATCGTCAAAATGTGGAGCGAGAAAGGCAGAACACGAGGACGGCTTTAGAAAATAGAAGAAATCAAACTCAAGAACAGCATCGATATTTTCTACGAGAACGAAATAGAGGTGTGTATTCTGGCAGGGGCAGTAACCACTTACAGCATGTTGGGCCCTCGATAGCACGAAGTGAAGATTCTGGAAGGGCTCCTAGTCCTAATGTTTCAAATGATAGGAATTCACAAAGTTCCAGTGTGAGAGTAAGTGCTCGTGGGGCATCAGGTTTTAATCTACAGAATGTCAGTCATGGAGCACATGGAACCCGAGTTGCCACGGATACGAACAACAACCATTTCCCTAACCTCCGGCCTGGTCTTAGAAGCAGATACGGTGACATCAGACTGGCTGATACCTGATGTAACACTGTAGAACCACAACGAGCTGAAGAATAGAGAAGATCTACCTGTCTTTCCGAGCATTTGTCAAAACATATTGCTTTTTATAATATTTTTGTGCCTTATCCCTAGGCGCTTTTTACCCTCTTCCTATTAATATAGTGTGCCATGCTAATGCACTTTTAAGACACTAAAATATATTTAACCATTCTTTCTGTACGGTATCTTATATTA
The DNA here is from genome assembly GCF_000002075.1 of Aplysia californica. NCBI lineage: Eukaryota > Metazoa > Mollusca > Gastropoda > Aplysiida > Aplysiidae > Aplysia > Aplysia californica. The sequence continues at coordinate 151,455 of NW_004798233.1, read as the reverse complement.
TATCTATTTAACTCTCTAAAGTTCCTTAACATTATTTATAATTGATGAAAAATATATATAAATGTTACATGTGAGGATTTTTATTCATCATAAATTTGAAATCATGTCTTACTAAAATGCCATGTGTACCTTGTGTCTCCCCCTAGTCTCTGTGGATTCCCCTGTGCTGTCCATTTTCCCAAAAATAGTGTGTGTGTGTGTGTATCTCTTGCTGACAACACTTGACTTCTGTCTAAAGTTTTTTAAAGTCTTAGATTTTAATGCGAACTTTAGCATGCACTCCTGGCCGATGTGAGCAAATATCTCCAAACATAGGCCTACTATTCTTTATTGAAAGTTGATGTCATCAAATTTGTGAGACTTAATGGTGTGTATGTGAACACTTCTGAAAGGTGCACCAATGGCCTGATGATTGTGGTATCATGCTGTGGCTGTCGGCTGTGCTGCTGTATTGAAATCCTCTTAAAATCTCACCACAAACTTGACGGTGTATCAGCCTCTTAAATGACCAGATATTGTTGAAAGTGTGTTTTGAACCCCTGAACTTAATAACTCTTCAAAAACCCTCATATTTGTTCCCCTGGATTCCACACTTAAATTCTCTTTGTCTTTGTTCAAACTCTGTGAGATAACCTGTGACTGGTATTCAAGAACTGCTTGATACATGAATTGATTTTGACAGTTTCTAACGGCTCATTATATGATCTGATCTAGCCAATGCAATTGATATTTTGGTTTAAGTTGTTTCAATTCAATGAAACTGTTTTTGGGTTTGTTCGTTTTTTTACTTTCATAGCGTGTTGGCATGTCTCTTTTCTTTACAAAGGTCTTAATTCATGGTTATATATATATATATATATATATCTATTATAAAACTTTATTTTGCTAAAATCTGCTTGGCTTTGAACCAGTTCGGAAACAAAAATATTTGCTGAGAAACCCAGTATGAACCATTAGCTCAGACCAGTATGTGTCTCGGCGTGGTGGAATCAGGAGCTCATCAATTTTTGGGCATTTATGGAGTTATTAGCATCATCTTAAAGCTTGTTCATTTGTCTTGCATTTGGCTATAAAAAATACCATTTATCTAAAATAGAAATCGTAATATTTGCGATTAAAGAAGATGGGGACCACCAGGTGTCGGAGGTAAAAATTAGCGAAAAAGTGGCTGCCAAAGTTTGTTGATTTCCAAAGTACAGTCAAACCTGCCCTGATGGCCACCTGTACAAACGGCCACTTTCCATTTTCCCCCTTGCGTTTTTTCTATATAATTTAACTGTGTAAAACGGGCACCTGTCCAACACGGACGGCCGCGGCCACCATATTATTTTAACACACAACCCCTATCACACTAAGCAATAACACCTCGGCCACCTTAGTGACTCCATAGTGTCATAAATTGTGCATTGGCCCCTGGCATTGTAGGCGAGCCGTCATAATTCAATCACCTGTCATTGTTAGGTAGTCCCTTCAACAGATCATGTTGCGTAGGCCCCTCCCACTGTAGACCGATTGCTACCAATTTTCAGCTGCTGGTGAGGTAAGCGTGTGATCCCTCAAAACCGATAAGCCCCGCCGAGAACTCATACGCAAATCGTAATTGAGATGAGTGGTCACTGTTCACCCGGTCTGTAACAAAGTGACAAAGGACGTCAACATGAACTTGTTATAGAAGCGTCGCTCGTTCTCCGAGTGGTGGCGACCCATGTGTTTGTTTTAACATGGCACTCGGTCTTCCTCGTCTGATACATTTCGTTTTATTGTTACCCTTGTGCAAAATCAGCAACAAAATAAAAATTACAAACAAAATACAAACCACCACCACCAACAACAAAAACAGCAACAATGCGGCTACTTTCGATTGGGACCTCAGATGGGAATGGTTCATTTTCTTCGTCTTGATCAGTCCTGCCTAAGACGGCCACCTCAGAGAAGCTTACCTTGTCATATTTATCAAAGATGTGTCAATTGGGGTATAATTCATTTTACAAACCATCACTATCACATAATATGAGCACAAATGACCCTTCATTAACAGGATTTGGGAAATTGTATGGTACTGTGCAACTGATAAAGCCAGTGGTTTCTTGTGATTTACAAGGGGACGGAGAAGAGGGGATAATGTCAGCTAATGGATGACGCCATCAGCACTGTGCGTTATCTCTTACTACATTGTACTCGAGGCTTGCCCCAGAAGCTCTGGTGATGCCCTTCAACTGCTTTGAGTCAGAAGTATGATTGGTCCAAGTGTCCGTGTATCTCTCATGGTCTAAACAAGTACAAGAAGTACAGCAGCTTTTCTGTCATCTCTCAATTTCAAAATGTCTGTTTTGTGGGAGACTTGAAAGTGCTGAAGCTGTTGTTTTTTTTTATTTTAAAGAAAAATATTGATGTAAGACACTGTAATAAGAAAGCGCACTGAAAAGGTGCTGGTGGTTGGCGGGTGCTCTAGTGTGGTTTGCTCCTTCTTTCCTATCAAACATCTATCATCCTGGTCTCTCCTCTTTCTTCTTTGTGATTGTTACTCTTGTAACACCCACCTCTGATCTCCAGCACTTGTATATGACCTGATTGTGTTGCAATTGCAGTAAAACTCTAACTAGAATTAAAACATCTTTGACAAGATGCGATGTAACTTTTTAAAACGATGAACAAGATTAAATTTAAAAGAATGTTATTTATAGACTCTTGCCAAGCATAATGTACTTAAAACGAATTTTTAAAGTTAAAATGTGTCTTCTGGCTGCATTTGTTGTCATGCTTGAGGAAGTATTAATTTTTTAGCTCTATTTTGCCAAACACAAATCTCAGTATTGAGCATGAACAAAATTATATTATGTGTATGTATATTGATGCGTACTACGTCTGTTTTAAGTGAGATGTCCAGTCTACTGAAAGGAGGGTTGTGTATATACATGTATGTATAATTTTAATCATTAGATCTAGCGTTCTTCTGTTGGCTATACAAAAAGTTTACCATCTGCAATGACTTTTTAACAGAACAGGTCCCTTGCCATAAGTGGAAATTGTAAGAGATGAAGTCTGGGGCATATTTGTATTGGATTGCATAATTTAAGCCAAACTATTGACCTTGAAAGCATCAGCATCATCATTTTGTTTATTCTAGTTGCTTTTGGCACTACTTGGTGTTGGAAAAAAGGGTGTCCTACTAAATGACTTTTTTTGTGTGTGTGTTGTTGTTTTTTTTGTGTTTTTTAAAAAATATCTTTATGCTAAAATTAGCTTTTGGTTATGATGACGCTTTATGATTTTCACTGATATTCTTATAAAGTTTAGATTTAGTTTTGTTGTATTATATAAGTGCTCCGACAACATCATCATCAGCTTCACGGCCATGGCCACTGTCTTTAGATCACAGTTACAAGTGTTATTATTGCCTCTAGTTTTATGTTTCTTCAACTTCCCAGACCAATATCTCAGAAAGAAATTAATTTAGGCAAGACAATGGTGGTGGTCATTTTTACCTAAGATTTCCTTGGCCAATATCAGGCTCCCTGAGGACAAACAATCAGGACATGGGATGAAAAGAAAAGGTCAGATGGAGCACTGGTTATGGAGGTACTGTGAGTTTCTTACTGCTTTTTGCATTGATCTTTATCCATGAGATACCAAATTATTGTTATTTGCCCACTGTTGAGGTGAGTGGAATATAGCATCATAGCACACTGACAGAGATGCTCGATAAATAATTCCCCCCCCCCCCCAATGAAATCAAACTCTCACCCTGTTTGTGCTTTGGCGGGGAGTCTGTGCATCTGTGTACACGTCATGGACGCTGGTGCTGTACGTGGCTCTGTTGGTGAAGAGACTCGATAAACTTTGAGCTGAAGGACATTTGAGTTTCATATATATCTGCATGAGCTGTGAATTTTGGTCACCTGTCATGCTTTTTTGTTTCTATCTATATCAGGTTCCATTGAATTGAAATGACCTACATTGTGTGTTAATGTGATTGCCACTTTAACAAAAGTGAAATACATATCATCATACAAGCAAATTGTGGGGTCTTTGGGAATCTATTTTTTGTCATGTTGACCTCAACAAAAGTGAAATGAACAAATTGTGTTTTTTTAAAGAATAGAATGAATAACTGTTTGTTAGACAGTGTTCTCAAGAAAAACTTATGGATCCCTAAACTTTCACGTGTTAAGGACAGCCGAAATTTTCTCCCGCAGAGGACAGTGTAAACTTTCAGAATCCGTCCTGCCATAGTAAGGATTTTGAGCATGTTGTTTAATTGTATGCTCTCAACGTGATATTGTGATTCAGCACGTTTGTACTTGTAGAACAGTTGCTTTTAATCTTGGAGGCTATCATGCCTTGTGCAATGGTAGGTGTAATAGTTTCCTTTCCATGTATCTGGTGCTAAAACAAATTCTGGATAGGCTTGCTTCCAGACAATTAATTTTTTTTTGGAACTCTAAAATATTTTGAAACTGATTACTGTTTATGCTTATATTTATATATTCTCATTGTTCAAGATTCTGTTTCCATTTAATGAACCGGATTTGAGAAGCCAGGAAAAAAGAAGTGTTGGGGTTGATTGGTGTTGTTTCAGCTAAATATAGGAGCTTGCTAGTGTGCATAATATGGAGGAAGGTAGCTTATGGTAGGTCTCACTTCTTCACTGTTCCTCTGTTTCTGATTGGTCTGCATTGCCTGTTGTTGACTCTAAAATGACTGTTCTAACGTCTCTTTGTTTCTGTTTGTTAATGAAGCTAAACTGAAGAAGTTCCCCTTGTTCAGAATTAATTCAGGGTTTCTCTGGTTGTCCAAAAATGATTGTGTAATTCCCACGGTCAGGTCCTGATTAATGTAACAAACATGGCCTCGCCTGACGGTGAAGTTTTGACAATGGTTGTGGGGATGCTACTATGTGTGTGAGTTATGTTATTTTATTACATAGTTTATCGCTGATGTGTCCATTATTTCTCCTTTTATCATTATCATTATTATCATTGTTATTATTATCATTATTACTATCATTCTTCTTCTTCTTCTTCTTCTTCTTCTTCTTCTTCTTCTTCTTCTTCTTCTTCTTCTTCTTCTTCTTCTTCTTCTTA